>NC_073692.1:359964718-359989718 GCF_029784155.1 Uranotaenia lowii
TAGAAACTTAGCAATCAATTTAGCAATATTTTTTAACTAAAAGTTTAGCAAACGAGTAAAAAAGTTAGCCGCCGCTGTTTTTACTCATATTTTTAGCAAAAACCGGAGAAAAAGATTGCCCGGATCCGTAATTTCATGTTCTGTTATTTTTTCTCTGGAGAATCAGGGGAATGTTTGATTATTGAGTAGAATACACAAATTTCATTCACTTATAATTTATTTTTAACATTAAAAAAATCACACTTTTTGTCAAACGGAAATTCCGATCCTGGGAACGCACCTACTGGCTAGCGAAATCCCATGCCATCTTCATTAAAGAAAGCATCGGGGTGTTTGCCGGATGCAGCTTGTTTCCAGTTGTGGTCCTTCTTTATTGCCGGACTGTTGCGGGTTTCGTGTTGCAGTTTTAACCTGGTAGAAAAAAAACAAACACACAAATTTGAAATTTAAAAATTGGACAATCTAAACATTTTAAGATCGGACCTTACCTGTAAGCATCCGGTGTCGATTCAGATACCATTTAGTCGTGGAGTTGGCCACCACAAGAACCACCACCAACGAACATCCGGAACCGCACTTAATCGCGACAGCTTTTTGTTTTTCTCCCAACTGGCGCGGCGGCTGCTGACTGTGAACAAAGCGGCTGAAAAACCTTCGTTTTACTAAAATCTAGTAAAATGACCTTTTTTATTACTAAAATCAAGTAAATGTAGCTTTTTGCTAACTGAACAGTAAAAAAATATTTTTGCTAACGGAAAGTAACAGCGAAATTTTGCTAAGTGGAGCCCCGAAAGTTTTGTGTGCATGTACACACAAAATTTTCGAGGCCGGAATTTAGCAAAATTTTGCTCAAATTTGACCAGCTAGAAACTTAGCAATCAATTTAGCAATATTTTTTTACTAAAATTTTAGCAAACTAGAAAAAAGTTAGCCGCCGCAGTTTTTACTAAAATTTCTAGCAAAAACCGGAGAAAAAGATTGCCCGGATCCGTAATTTCTTGTTTCTTTATTTTTTCTCTGGAGAATCAGGGGAATGTTTGAATATTGAATGGAATACACAAATTTCATTCACTTATAATTTATTTTTCATTTTTTTAAATATTTTTTTACACGTTACTTTTCGTGATACGGAAGTTCTGAGCCTGGGAACGCACCTACTAGCGAGCGAAATGCCATTCCACCTTCGTCAAAGGAAGCACCGGGATGTTTGCCGGATGCAGCTTGTTGAAATTCCAGGTCCTTCTTCATTGCCGAACTGTTGCGGGTTTTATGTTGCAGTTTGAACCTGGAAGAAAAAAAAACAAACACACAATTTAGAAATTAAAAAAATGGATTATCTTAACACTTTAAGATCGGACCTTACCTGTAAGCATCCGGTGTCGATTCAGCTACTATTTAGTCGTGGAGTTGGCCACCACAAGAACCACAGGCAACGAACATCCGGAACCGCACTTCATCGCGACAGCATTTTATTTTTCTCCCAACTGGCGCGGCGGCTGGTGTCTGTGAACAAAGCGGCTGAAAAACCTTTGTTTTGCTAAAATCAAGTAAAATGACCGTTTTTATTACTAAAATCAAGTAAATCTAGCTTTTTGCTAACTCAATAGTAAAAAAATATTTTTGCTAACGGAAAGTAACAGCGAAATTTTGCTAAGTGGAGCCCCGAAAGTTTTGTGTGTATCCCTTTATTGAAAAAAGGGAGCTAGGAGATATTTGTTTTATTGCTTATTATATGCACAGGCAAATCAAAATTTAATTTTGAATTCAAATATAAATTTGATACTAAATACAGCCGGTTGTGTTGAAAAAAATAGCTGGTTTCCAGCAATCTGGATTGCTGATTTTCCAGCAATTTGAATTGCTGGAAACCAGCATTAACGTTTGCTGTTTTTTTCCAGCAATTTAAATTGCTGAAAATTTTGCTGGAAAGTCAGCGGGACAAAAACCAGCAAAAAATTGCTGGTTTCCAGCAAAACAAAAATTGCTGTGTACCCCGTGTTACCCGGATCAGAGCGTTTCTCACAAATGAACCGATTACTGTCAAAAGAAAACTTGTCAGTAAAAAAAAACGTCTGATTTTCGTCCGAATTTCTGGACCATTTCTCTATTGCTAAAAGCAGTCAGAGGTGCCAGGTGTCCTGATTTATCAGGATTTGTCCTGATTTTCGAGAGACCGTCCTGATTTTTCAAAAACCCTCGAGTTGTCCTGATTTTTTAAAATGTGTCCCTAAAATGTCCTGATTTGTCCTGATTTTCATGAAAACCTCGTAAATATGATCAAATTTGTAGTTAAACTATGAGAATATCGAATAAATAGGTGATAACATAGTTAATCCCATTTAAAAGATGGTAATTTTCGGTTCAGATGATATTTGAATGGTGTTTTTTGATATGAACTACCGGCCAGCCAACAAGCTGCGTATTGTTGTTGCATAAACCAAAGCGTTTATAGCACATGTGTTACGCCTTTATTTATGCAATCTAAGCAGAAATCCTTATAATTTTCATAAATCGAGAGATGTCCTGAAAAATCCTGATTTTTACTTCGCGTTGTCCTGATTTTTGACGAAACCACCTGGCACCCCTGAAAGCAGTGCCGAAGACAGCGAAGACCTGACAGTTCAAATCCATCTACACCCAAAATTCAGCCTCTGTGCCAATGGCGTGTAGTCAATTTCATAGCATCATTGGTACAAGAAGATAACGCGACCGGCACTGATTCGATTTGCGCCCACCGGCATTAACCTCCCAGCGCAACCGAATTGCGTATGTCTGAATGAAACAAAATAAAAACGTTTTCGCGTCCCTCCCCATCGCATCACAAGCCGAAGAAGGATGGAAATAAATACCGGCCAACACCAGGCAGCCAGCGAACCGAGCACTGTGCGTGTGAATGTAGCAAAAGCAACAACAAAAACATCCTTCTAATTCAATCAACCGGCAAACACGGCTAAGCTGTGCGTGTGTATGTAGCAAAAGCAACAACAAAAACATTCCTTCAATTTACCGGCCAAGCTGCCCGGCTTTAGCAGCTGTGTATATGTAGCGTGTGTATGTAATAGCAGGCAGTAAGCAAAGCACAGTTCTCATTCAATGGGTTTCCCGTTCCTTCACTCCCGTTCCCTTTCCCGTTTCCATCTTAAGATAAAGGAATGCATTGAAAGGAGGCCAAACGCCGGGAAGCCGCCGTTGTACGTTTTTTGTGATTGATCGGTAACAGAAAGCCTATGACAAATATACCTCGTCCTGCATGAAGCTCGAATAGTACACTGGTTAGAATGTCGGACTGGCAAGACAATTCAATTGGTGATGTGAGTTCGATTCTCACTACAGCGCTGTGGTTTTAATTTTTATTTTCTTGTTTCTGGGATGAATTATCCAATAGGAAGGAAATCCCATAAAATGTTTTTCTTGTTTCGCTTGAATGTAGTGGTCATCATTTTAGTTGGGAGCCGAGTCCTTATGCCAGTTACGGTTTTTCAAACATACCGTCTTCGGCACAGTGCACATTTCAGAGCATTATCGGCACAGAGATTTGCTAAAAAGGCATTGGATTTTTGCAACCTCTTCTATGGGTGTAGTGATCCTCTGTGTATGCAGCATTACCTTACGCGCGCAAAACTTTTTGCCTAGCTATTCGAAGATAGTAATGACGTCACTTGTTTACATTCAAACGAGTTGTTTACTCGTTTTAGTAGCCTACCTTGTCTACTTATACCATGAAATCAGTCTAAATTTGGTTTGAATTCGGTCAGTTTATCTTGGCCGGGATGAAAAGCAATTTTAGTCTGATATCGGACCAAATTTGGTATGGAAATCCGGACCAAATTTGATCTGGAAATCCGGACCAATTTATTTGACAGTTTGTTTTTGGCATCGCGTCACGTCGTCAGAAGATTCATCCATATCTATGCACTCAAGCGTACAAACTTACAGAAGTGGCGGCTAGCATGCTTTTTAAATGCTAAAACCGCTAACCTCCAGAAGCAGTACTATATATGCCACGACCGAGATTCGATCTCACAACCTCTGGCTTAGAAAACTTACACTCTAACTTATAAGCCAAAGCCGCTGGCTTTGTGCCTGTTAGCGAATACCTTAGAAAAATGAAGAAATTGGAGGAATTCAGCTTGATTAATTACATTCAGTATTTTATTGGAACTTGTCAGGAAAGGGAAATTGAACACATCTTTGATATATTTACTGGTTTTTATTCGGTGATTTGAGACCCCATCTAATGAATGATTTACAACACATTTTTTTAAGGTTTAGAAAAAAATAGTTTTCATCTACAGATGCTGCTCAAGCATAATGTGAAATATGGAATAAAATGTTAAGAAAATTTCAAGTTTTTTTTTTAATTACGTATGCCAAACCTAAGAAAGATGATAGAATTCTTACGATGTAAACTTTGAGCACTTCCAATTATCTTGTAACATTTTGGAGGAGCAGACTAATTTTCGCTTTCCTGTGAACCACCAACCAAGAAAAGCTAGTTATTCTGTTGACCGATTCTGTTCAGGATCGCCCCTGATGGCAGGATCGATAGCATCAGATATTTCTTGATTAATAATAACGCACTCATTCTCAAAACATTACAAACTTAGTGGACTGTATATTTACTTTAAACAACTTAGACTTAATTACATTTATGACTTCCGACAAACACTGGTCCCCTGGACCTCTGACACTGGCCATATAGGCCTCTGACTCTGGCCCTGTGGATGAACCTTACTTGCTCCGATGGTGGTTGGATGGGAAAAGGGGCCGAGCCTTGAACTGACTTGGGCTGGACCCTTCGGAAAACCCTCTTCGTGGCCGAGGAAAAGCCGATGATTTTGGCGCGCATCTCAGCCGTTAATGCGCGCAGCATCGCCATGTTGCTACTGGGTCATTTCGTCTTTTAGGGTGGTTCGACTTCAAAGCCGCATACGACACGATCGACCGTAACGAGCTATGGAAAATCATGGACGAAAACGGCTTTTCCGGGAAGCTGATCAGACTGATCAAGGCGACGATGGATGGAACGCAGTGCTGTGTGCGGATCTCGGGTGAATTGTCGAGTTCATTCGCGCAGGGGGCTTCGACAAGGTGATGGTCTATCCTGCATGATGTTCAACGTGGCGTTAGAAGGTGTTATTCGACGAGCGGTGGGCGAAATGCGGGGCACGATTTTCAACAGATCCAGTCAACTTATCTGCTTTGCCGATGACATTGACATAGTCGGCAGATCATCTACCGCAAACTGAAACGCGAAGCAGGAAGGATTGGGTTGATGATTAATACGTCCAAGACGAAGTACATGCTGGCGTGCGGATCCGAGGCCGACCGAACCCGCTTGTCCAGTAATAACAAGGTCACGATCGACGGCGACGAGCTGGAGATAGTCGAAGACTTTGTCTATCTCGGCTCACTGGTGACCGCAGACAATGACACCAGCCGTGAGATCCGGAGGCGAATTATCAGCGGAAGCCGTGCCTACTATGGACTCCACTTAGCCCTCGCACGAAGTGTAACCTGTATATGACGCTCATTAGACCGGTTGTTCTCTACGGGCACGAGACATGGACATTGCTCGAGGAGGACCTGCGTACACTCGGAGTATTCGAGCGACGAGTGTTAAGAACCATCTTTGGCGGCGTACAGGAGAACGGAGTGTGGAGGCGAAGGATGAACCACGAGCTCGCGCGACTCTACGGCGAACCCAGTATCCAGAAGGTGGTGAAAGCTGGCCGGATACGCTGGGCGGGACATGTTGCGAGAATGCCGGACGACTGTCCTGCAAAACAGGTGTTCGCTACGAATTCGGTAGGAACAAGACGAGTGGGGGCGCAACGAGCGAGGTGGTTAGACCAAGTGGAGCGTGATCTGGCGAACGTGGGGTGCCCAAGAAATTGGAGAACGGTTGCTATGAACCGAGTGAATTTTAGGAATTATGTTCGTCAAGTTATGTCGTGAGACGGAATACTATGTAAATAAATAAAGGGTGGTTCATGGTGACCCGTTCGTTCCAGAACAGATTCATTTCTTTTTGAAATCTCTTCGAGTATTTAAAATATTATGTTTCAGAAATTCGGCGCCGAATACTGCCTAAAAACCGTTCGGCCGAATATTCGGCTCACCGAATAGTTGAGCTAAGTATTCGACCGAATAGGCCGAATGTTTATTATTAAAATTTATACAATAACATAATTGTCAAATTTTTCAAAAGATTTTGGATAATTTATAGAATCCAATAAAGAATTCGAAATAAGTCAAATCTGGTCGGGGTGCCCAAATATGATTCAAATCTTCCCGGATTTTGCCCGGGTTGATTCAAATTATTTGCTGAATCGATTAAAAACTTATCCTTTTTTGAAAATTTTAAGATTTTGGAAAAATTCAAAATAAACAAAAATTTTTGTTTTATCTTTGGATACAATTGCTGCTGCTGTAGTTCAATGAAAACCTGAAATTTCACTTTCCTTTCTTTCTTGTATGTTTTGGTTCAGATTTATTCTTTTTTTGCAATTTTTTCTAAAAATCGCCTTGAATTGCCCGACCGTGTGGTAGAAAGTATGATATGCTTAAGGTTAAAGATCATTGTTCTTTTAAACAACTTTTTTGAAGATATCTTGCTTAAATTCGAATTTCATCTAATTCAAACAAGCAATATCTAATTGCTTTGCATCTGTTTCGACGTGTTTTGTCCCAAATTTCATAGATGATAAACGCTTTGAATACGACAAGTCATCTGATGTCCTTTCAGTTATTATTATTATATTTTTTTTTAAACTACAACTGAAAGTCTTTGAATTTTGTAAAAAAGCGCCCTGTTTAAAAGTAAGTATTTTTTACAAAACTTGTTTTATTATGAGAAAATTAATGGAAATGGAAAACCAACGCAAAAAATTCTAAATCTAAATAAAATGCATAAAACAATTTGAGAATGAATTGTGTTTCGTCAGTCCCAATTCCTACTCCAAAGCATTACACACAAATAGCTTTAAATTTGAAGCGAAAAGAGAAAACTCTTCATACAAATGCCACCCTATCGTCAAATCAATAATTCTCGAACGAAACCACTTTGAACTACTGCTCGCCGCCGGTGTTGTGTTGATCGCAGCAAAAGTGGTTGAGCCGGTTCCGTTCTTCAAACTTAAAATTCCACCGCAATAGAAGTGAGCAGATATTGCGCAATGATATTAGGCACAGCATAGGGTTCAAGTTCTTTATGCTGCTACTACTGGTTTATATCGATTGTGTGATTGAGTTGGGTTCTAGGTAGAATCTAGACGCCACTTAACGTCACTACAGTTCACTTTACTACTGTGCCCTTGACCGGAAAATTCAGAGTCCGTTTTGGCATGTTAGTAAGTACCAACTTGTGTGATCTGTACGATACACTTCGCTTTTCAAACATGGAGCTAGATCAACAAATTAACACGTTTAATTAATGAGTATTTAGTCACTTGACTGTGTAAGGAATAATCTTTCATAGGGTCATTCAACTTTCGCGCCTGTCGTATTGCAATCTTTGAACAACTGAATATCCATAGACTCCTTATCCAACATTGAGTCAACCACGCTTGACAAATGAACTTGGCGTGAAAAAGTACTTGATTGACTAATGCTTAGAAAATGGGTTGGACGCCGTCTTATCTTTAAGTAGATGCTTATGATAGGTTTTTGTTTAACAAACAAAAAGACGTCACGAAAACTGGTCAACCTTGGAAGAGTTTAGTGGCACATTCTAGTTGAAATGTTTTTATTGTTCACAGAATCTCAAATTCAATGTATATTTTAACCATAAGGTAGCATGCAAATTATAGGTTATTTTGGAAGCGAAACATTGTGGAGTAGCGAAGATGATGAAGAGTTTGTTTTTGCTGCGAGGAGTGATTCATAATTTTACGCATACATTGATTCCTTTTTTTTAGAGGTCCAACTACCAAGGCTGCTCAAATCTGTGTTGATTCGACTCACAGCTATGTTGATTTTTATGTTTAGCAAACTGTTCGGGATTTTAAAGTATAACCATTTCCAATCGATATCATAACTGTAGCATTAGCGCCCTTATATGGCAGCATCATCAGTTTAATAACTTGAAATCCTAATTTTTCGTAATGATAAGATGATTTCGGATGAACAATGATCTTTTTTGGGTCAGGTCATGCCTCCAAAAAACCACAGTCAGTGACATCCAAACTTGAGTCAAGTACCTTCTTACAACGATGGTTGACAAAAATATCAACGCCACTTCATGATGGTACACGGAAACCGGTTAACCTTGGAATAGTTTAATGACACGCGTTTTGGTTAAAATTCTTTATTGAACACTCTCGTAGACAGCGATGCGTGATCGGATCGAACCTGTACTTTAATCATTAGCATGCAAATAGTTTTTTTCATTCCCTGTTTGATTTCTTTCGCAGCATTAGAGATAGAGATGACGTGATTTACGATTGACTTTTCGGTTTTACAAGTCAACGTCGGAAAAGTGTCCTACTTTTAATACACATATAGTAAATATGGTATTTAGAGTATCGAGTAATATATCAATCCAACCTTTAAATCCTACACTATATTCAAGAGGAAAATCATGCATCCATAATAACTTAACAAAGAACGATGCTACCTTTCGGACATGATAGCTTTATTTATCATTCTACTAAAATTTTGTTTATATGCATTGCGTATAAACAGAAGATTAGACCGCTGCAAGCTTTGTATGGAAATTTTTGAATAATAATTTTTAAACATTTACCATATTTTTTGTTGTTTGTTTTTATTGCTGGAAAAGCTACAAAATTTTTTAAAGCGATTCATGCAGCCCTGATTTAGCGCAACGAGTTGTAGTTTGGTATCTAAATTTATATGTATGTGTGTATGTATAATAATTTTGTATGGAAATTTGTTTGTAAAACCAAAATTTTTCATTCGAAAATCACCACAGATAAACTGAAAGTTAAAAAAACATATTGCTATACATTTCATGTGAACAAACCACAAGCCTAACTTGTAGGTACACCATAAAATATATTCGCTGTTATACAAAAAATAATTCAAAATATGTCTATTTCTTATTTTAGCATCTTTGACAGCTAATTTGAAAGCTGTTTAACCGTAGGATGAAACAAAAAACGCAAAAATTTGAATACATAGCCAATGAGTTTGTTAATTTATACAATCTTGGCTAAATCATTTCATGAAATTATTGAAAGCTCTAGGACGTAAATGCCATGTTTAAATACTTTTGAATGGTTATGGATTTTCAATTTTTCCTTTTATGTGTGAGCAGGGAATTTCTACAGATTTAGCCTAGAATAGGGATACAATATGTATGTTCACTTTTTTTGCGTATTTCCACTATTTTTCGGAAAAAAATATCGAAACTCTTAGAGAAAAAAAAATTTAGATGGTCATATGTTTTGTTGAATAGTAAACTGTTTTAGAAAGCCATTGATTTAATTTAATTTAACTTTTTGCTCAAGAGTTTCCAAATTTTGCAAATGAAATCCAAATGTGTCATAATTATGCGCTCAGTAACCCTACACGGAAAATAAAAAAAAGGTAAAATTTACCGAGTTACTGAGGCAAGTTTGATTAAAGTGAAAAATCAAAAATTTTATGATGTTGAAAATTGAGAAACAATTGCAATGTGTAGATCATGTTGCAGTGCGTACATTTCAGATCAAGATGATTTAAAGGTCATAAAAGCTTATTTGGTGGTGCTCAAAAATTATAATATTTTCTTCACTTGAGAACCTAGCTGGTTATTATTTAATATTTCTGTAAAGATGAAAAGGATATTTCTTTTTTTGGTGAAAAATTTATACTATAGGTAGTACGAAACAAGTCCTCATGAAAATTTGTTAAAGAAAATACGTATTTATGTAGAAAAATGGAGTGCTCATTATGCCCTCATCTCCCCTAAGCTCTCTACCTTTGAAAACGGTTGAAATTTTTGAAAATTTTGCGAGTTATGAACTGTTTTATGAGGAGAGAAAATTACATCAGATAATGCATCCTCAAAGTTTTTGTTTGTTTTGTTTACTATTATGGGACCTTGCTTGCTATAAATAAACAGAAAGTCTCGAATATGTTGATACACTTAGACGAACATATTCCCATAATTAGATTTGTGAAGAACATTGTAATTTTCGAAATAATTAAGGTGTTCGTTTTACCAGCTGTGTCCGTCTTACCCGACTTTCCCCTACCAGTTGCGAAAATTCTTTGAGATGATGTTCAGTTCAAAGATTTACTGATTTGTTCAAAAAGCAATATATTATAATATATACACAAGGCAATAAAATTCACATTTTTCTGAGATTTGACGAATTTGAGAATCGATTTTCACTCATTTGGGTCGCTATACCCAAATTAGCAATTACAAGTTTTTGTTTCTATCAGCTACTGTTTTTGGGATAAGTTTAAAAACAACGGGAAAGAATTTATGTGAAAAATTTGTACACATTTTTGGCAAACCCGTAGAATATTTCAATACTTCTGGAATTTTTCTTTTAATTAATTGAGGCACTTGGGATCAGAGTGGTGTAAGTGATTTTTTTTTATTAAAACTGAGATAAACTGTTTTTTGGAAATTTAAAATATAGATTTACATTCCGTACAAGACACAGGTCCAAAAATTTTTTTTTGATATTTTTAAACTGTTTATAAAATAACGTATTACCTCTTTCGTTTGGTGCCTTTCTGGTACCAAAGGATCTACGAAATCTGACACCAAAGGATCAAATTTTCAGGGTTAATTCATTAGGTCATAAACATTTTTGTCACTTGAAAACAAGTAGTGGTAAAACAAACATGGAATCATCATCTAGCTCCGACTTTTTAGGATTTTCTACTGGTTCTGACCTGGATAATCCGAAGTCCCCAAATAGAGAAGTGTTGAAAATAGATTTAGGTGAAACTTCGTCGGCAGGTTAATAAACATAAAAAATCTTATTGTTAAAATTCTAAAATGATTTTTTATGGCAAATTTAGCGTATGCTAATAAGGATAAAAGGCAGAAACGAAACGCACTTAACAATAATTTTTTGCCAAATATATCTAAGGAAAATCTCTCGGATGAAAGCTCAGATGATACAGATTTTTCGACAGGCTCTGATCTTGATGTCACATACTATCCTACGGACTGAAACTTCAGAAAGTTCAGATGAGTCGTCGTCGATAGGTAGTTCACAAAAAAAACATTAAGTCTTCTTTTAAGGAATATTTTCATAACATTTCATGAAAGGGTCCTGGTAGAACTGGACCAAAAAAAGAAAAATTAAACTTCCACGGTTCTTCTGCAGAATTAGAAGTTACTGCTGCTGAAGTTGCTAACGAGAATGAGTCCACTTCTGGAGAGTTAACTGGTCATTCTACCAGAAAAATCGACCAGTTTAACAGTTGATTCCAATGATTGGACACATATGCAGGTATTCTTATGTAACCATTAAGGAAGAAGAGAGATTGGAAGTTTTCAACAAATTCTGGGAATTAGGATCGTGGAACTTCCAAACTTCGTTCATTATGAGTTGCTTGGAAATTTGTAGCCCGAAAACGCAGAAAATTAAATGTGTGAACAAAAACAAAAACAAAACAAACAGCTAGTGTCAAACTGAAAATACTCGTTACATACAGGTTCCAAAAGGATGCGATCATATTGTTTGGAGTCAGAGGGGGGCAAGTGTCGTTCTTGAGATCAGAAGGGTGCAAGTTAATAAAAGTATCAAAAAAGTAGTTCGCCGTTTTAACATAAATATCGCAAAAACTTTGATTTTGCTTTCAGAATCATTTATTTTAGACCTCTTTAGACACACTTGCGGTCCGTTTTCTAGAAATCATCATTTCGGCACTTGCAATCCTCTGATTCTAAGCGCCTCAATTATCAACTTTCCCGAAGACCGCGAGTTATATTGACTTCTGAGAAAAAAGTTATTTGAAAACTTCCCTTTTTCCTTTAAAAAAACGGAAAATGCAATGTCATTTAAAGGAATAACCGACTTCTACTAATTACCGACTTTACAAGCATTTCATAAGTGCGCATTTAGTCCAGGTCGATTAAATTGAAATAAGTTATAGACTTTTTCATAGCCCTGCATGGACTATGAATTAATTGAAAAAAGTTTTTTTAGGTTTTATAATTGTTTTGGGACCGGAACACTTTTCGGACACGGTTTGAAAACACGACGTTTAAATTCCACTTTACTCAATGTTCAGCGATGCCCATGACGGCTAGCGCGATAGCATCAGATTTTCTTAAGGATTGAAACACACTCTTTCACACATCGATAACAAAATACTTTCAAACCACTCCGACTTAAGGTAGGGGGGGGATGGGGCTCCCATACAAAATTGATGAAAATATGACACAGTTTAAACAATTTTCGGAATTTACTGAACCGATTAACACGTAATGATGTGCAGCCGTTTTCAAGACCGGGAATGGTTTCTTTTCATACTTTCAAACCCCTCCGAATCCAAAAAAGGGGGGGGGGGCTCCTATAAAAAAATTAACAGTTATTTGACACAATTTGAATAATTTTTAGGAACTACTGAATCGATAAACGTAAAATTTGGTGTAAAGCCATTTTAAAGACCAGGAATAGTTTCTATGATACTTTCAAACCCTTCCCGAATCCAAAAAGGGGGGCTCCCATACGAAATTACAACAAAAATGACAAAATTTCAACAATCCATGAAGGATTTTTGTTAAAAATGTATAAAGGTAAGAGTTTCGACATAATGAGATAGAATTGACTATTAGATTAGACATGTAGATAATATATTGTGTTAATAGACGCTTCTTATTTTAATGAATTAAGACTTTCATATTTAATAAATGTAACATACAGTACTGTTCATAATTGTATAGAAATTGGAAGCACACGCACTGTGATTTCGATTTTGAACTTCCATATTTTTTTATTAGGATGATGTTTTTTTATCATATTTTCTGCGTAAGATAGCTAAACTATCACATAACTATATCACAAAATTTCTAAAGTTTGTGTCGCCTGAGAAACAGTAATTCTACGAAAATCGGACTTTTTGGACTTTTACCATTCAAACTGCAATGTTTCAGAATCAACGCTTCGCTTTTTATTAAAATTTTGCAGTGATTGTTGAAATATGAAGTTTGTATGTCTGAAGTTTTTGATAAGTTCTATTGATGGGATCAAAAGTTAGACAAGGTACATTTCAGGCATGAACCTAAAAATGCAATTTCTATAGAATTTTGGACGAAAGTTTCCCCAGGAAAATAATATTTTATGTTCAACAACCAGTAAACGTATTTCAATCAAAAACTCAAGACAATATCACGAAATTCTGATTTCGAAACATAAATGGATCATTTATTCTATTTTTTTTTTGCTTTTGTCAGCCATTTTTTGACTGATTTGTGGATGAAAATGATATTGTTCTCATGAATCGTCCAAAATTCTTTTGAAATCGTATTTTTGGGTTCATATCTGAAATATTGTACTTCGCGTAACTTTTGATCCCAACAATAGAATTTTCCAGGCATACTAACTTTATATTTCAACAATCTCTGGGTAAAATTTCAATAAAAAGCGTAGCGTAGTTTCTTGGATATTGAAGTTTGAATTTTAAAAATCCAAAAAATTCTATTTTCGTAGAATTTTTGTGTCTTAGGCCACCCAAACTTTAGAAAGCTCAAACTATGTGATAAATAGTGTGATAGTTGAACTATCTTACGCGGAAAATTTCTTCCAAAAATATCATCAGAGTAAAAAGTTATGGAAGTTCAAAGTCGAAGTGACAGTGCGCGTGCTTCCAATTTATATGAAAAAGGAATTTTATTTTAACTATAACAATTTAAACGAATATTTTTTTAACGGAAGGGGTATCAAAGCACAGGGTCAGCTAATAATAAATAATTATCGAGTCGATCATCCTGTACCTAGTAGGTGCACAATGCTTTTGCGTTTCGATTGATCTGAACCAAAGAATCGAACCGGATGATATGGGTCATCCGTTTCAGCTCGGTTTTTTCGATAACGTTCAAAACAAGAAGACAAACAGCGCAAACTATTCGCATGCTAATCGAAAACAAATTGTCTTGGGTCGGAATTTCCATCACCCAACCTGGTTGGTTGGTGGTTGAACTTTTAAACCTCGTCGGTGCTCCTTCGTTTTGCTCGTCATGACCATATATGGACATTATCAAACTCCTCCAAATGTATATTCACTAATCGGGGGCTCGGCAGCGCAGCTAATTTTCAGCTTACACACACCTATACCTAATCAACATATCTTTCTTTCCAATAGCGTGAAGATACGCGTACGTCCAGCGTGCGATCGTGGACCCCAATAGCATTTTCTCTAGGGATGTTCACTACAACACAATACTTGCCACATTCTCGATAAATGCGTTTTCTCACTACATATATTTCTCACCTTAATTTTAGGCTCTCACGAGAAGTAACCGACAATAAGCCCCAAAAGATCTAGAATCATCGTACGTAAACAACGAGGCTCAAACCTGTCATTTTTCTCAGTTGTGTATTGTAATGTCCACTTGTATCGTGCGTTTATGGATTAAAGTGCACTACTATCTAGGGTAGATGCTCAAAAAATTCTTCACTAAAGTACACGTTTCAGACACATAAGTGTTAGAAGATTGATTTACTACTGAAAACAGAAATTTCAACTTCAGTTCGTAAAATTAGGTATGTTTTAATATCTTGCCGATAACTATTATGAAAAGACGCAGAATGAGACGACTACCCTATACGGGCAGGGAGAGTGAGTCCAATCCGCGAACGCAACCGATTCAACACCTATACTACGCCGATACGAGTTATCGTGCGCGCCGCGATCCTGGTCATGGACGAGTTGCGACGAGTTTGGGTCCCCCTTGCCATTGATGGAGCATATGATGATCCCCAGACGGCCCGGTCAGTCCTCAATCAACGCCCGAACCGTGAAGATCTTCTTTCGACTAACGACGGAAAAGAAAAGTCGCGTGTGCGTACATTGGCAGTTTGGGGGAATTCCCCCATTTGTGTTTGAATCCGCGCGATAGTTAGATATTTATTTCGAACCGTTGGAAAGTTTTTGTTTGTTTTGCGCGATAAGCGCGGAAAGAGTTCTTCGGTGCGTTTACAAGATTGGTAGATTTTTTTTATTTTCGGTCGCTAACAGACCATTCTGGGATGACGCAATCGCCTTGAATAGATAAACGGATTATCAGGTGAGACTTGTCGTCGGGGTGATAAATTTAAATCTCAAAAAAATCGTTTTATAAAGTCATTTGGGTACGCACGGTTTGAGTGCTGATTATTATTAATTGCGATTCATTAATGCGACAGCTCGTTATCAGTGCGCGCTCTTTGAAATATTATGCTTTGCTGTGAGAAAATCATCCAATCCTTATCAGGAAGCCGGCGCACGGTTTGGTTGAGTTAGCGCGTTTGCGTTGACGCGTAGCAAACACTTGCCGTTTTAAACCACGCTTGTCTGGCCGAAACCAGTCATCAATAACGGCTACTAACTAAGAAGTGGTTAAGCGTAGTCACTCAACCGGTGAAATGTGGGTCAAGTGTAATTAAAATGCGCTTTCGTTTGCATTTTTCCCAAAATTATTAATGAAGCAGCGATTGTGGCGTGCAGCCGCTTTTAAACACTCGTTAAGTTCGACGTCTGCCGAACCTACCTCAAATCTGGAGAGAATAAATGTGTCTTCGATCACTGCATTAATATTTGCGAAAAAGACTTGTGAGAAAGGGTGTTTGAAAAAGTCTCAAACCAGTGTTATAGTTTAATCCGGAAATGCTGATTGCTGTCCGATGCGTGTTCATCAAGTGAATGATAATTTTCTTTGAGAAAGAAGAAGGTTTTAATTGTTAGTTGAATATACACATAATTGTTTGTTAAACGTTAGATGTTTTTTGTTAATATTTCTCATCTTGAATCTGTAACTAGATTTCTTGAATCACAATTACTTTTTTAAAGACTAAAGAAAACCGTCCCGTTTCTTTGTTCCGGAGATAACTACATTGCACCGTTAGAGTCCAAAGTCATAAAATGAGTAAATAAATCACCACGAATCGTGGTCGGTCGTCGCGGTTCAATCCAAATGTAATGTGGTGATTCATCAGCTCGACTATCTTAGCTGCCCATAAAGGTAAATAAATACCTTAATAGTGGGTATGAAAATGGTCGCTCTTTATATCGGACAGAAGGCTCGTCTCTCGTTACACGCCTGGATAGAAACAAGGCGATAAGTACGGCCGAGTGTGTATCAAATTGCAAGCGTTTGTCGTGTCGAACTAGTGAGTCTGCAACTATGCAACTATGCAACTATGCAGGCGGACTTAGGCGTACTAGGTATGGGCTTTTCGTCAGCCCAACAAGCGGCCGCATGACGTTCGTTGTTGGTGGCTTCATGGTACCAAATACCCATGATGCGCTGCTGTTCAATCCAATTGATCTTGAAACCACCACCCGGTGGAATTCCGATTTCGTAAAATCATTTCAATTTAATCCTGTGGAAAGTTTTTTTTCTTAAATAATACGTGATGGTAGTTTTGTTTTTAGAAATAATTTTAATCATCGATCTTAAAAATTTATGTGTAAATGCTATCCACCTTCGAACCGAATACACAAGTTAAATGAATTATCAATCATTCCATGCATTTTTGCGTGTTTTAATCCACACTTAGTAACACATTTTCGCTACAGTTAAGTGGACGCACTTGATGAGCAGCGAGTAGGGAGATTGGTTTACACTGGTAATGAACTTTTAAGTTTTTGAATCTCTTTCATAGTTGCGTATCACATTTCCTGTTGGCGGAAACATGAATCAAATCTTGACAATTGCGAGATAACTGAATCAGTATGTTTATTCGAAAATATGTGTAAAGTTGTTTCAGTCTATCAGTTTTTTTCTTCAGATCAAAATCAAAATAATTTTTATAAAGTATAAATTTTAACTTGAACGTGACTCTACTTCATTATCCACCCTTGAAATCTATTTGTTTTTTTACTCATCATTACACATTTACAAAACATTTAAATCCTTTGATAATTTTGGATTTTGATCATGTTAAAGTTAAGCACAATCACCGACAATTGCGCTAACGTTTCGTTGAAATAAGGTATAAACGTGACCAACATTTTGAATAGGCGGGTCAAATTTCAGAAATTAGATCAGCTGGCGGGCCAAAAAACACATTGTCTGGAGTATTTAAAGAAAACAATAATAACAGATTTTGAAAAAGCTATTATAAAAACCTTTACCTAGGTCACATCGAGAATAGATTCATCTTAACACATTGCGAACCAAATACGAGATATCGGATATATTTTGTTTATCGCCGCGATAGATTGTGAATTGAATAATCGACTTTTTTCGGCGGGTTATCGAATGATAAAAACTTTTTTACCAGTTGTCCATACGTTTCGAGCTACTATGGCATTCGCTCCTCTTCAGTGGACAATTTAACTGGCCTCCGTCTATTCTTATTTGTTTTCGGTCCGAAAACAAATAAGAATAGACGGAGGCCAGTAAAATTGTCCACTGAAGAGGAGCGAATGCCATAGTAGCTCGAAACGTACGGACAACTGGTAAAAAAGTTTTAATCATTCGATAACCCGCCGAAAAAAGTCGATTATTCAATTCACAATACGAGATATCTCGATTTTTCGCTCGTTGCAAATGTGCTATTTACACATAGAAGCATAACTCAAATGTTCTATATTCAATCATTAAACTATCATTGACAGAATTGAACACAACACTTGCCGTAATTCGAAGATGCTGAAGTTGTGGAATTTGGTTTAATGATTTCTGAGATATAGAGTGACGAATTTCGGTGTTTCTCGGATTAGATTTTTTCGGGGTCCGTAGTGTGTTAATAAGTAATTCTTGTTACTTGCATATTTTAACAAATGTTGCTCCATTTGAAAAATAGTAGAAATATCACGCAAAACGAAATTAATTATTCCTCACTACTAATGTTTGTACGTCAATCATTTCAAGGAATTTAAAACCTCCTCGATATAATCATCCCAGAAATGTCAAATCGCGTGACTACAATGGATATTAAGTCTTTATGGTCTACACATAGGTATACAAAAATGGCCGCTCATTTTCTTAAGTTTTCAAATTCAGCGTTCTTCTTAGAAACATTTGATAGACAAATTAAAGAAAAAAAGCAGAATGGAATAGTTGAGAAGAAGTTATGTTCACAAGCTATTGACATTTAAAAGAATATTTTTTCAACGAACTTTAGTCATATCATTCATTATTATTGATTTTTCCAAGTACGGACCTCAACCTCAACTCAATCCAACTCTTTTCAAATTTTCCATGGTCTCGATTTGACAAGTGTATTGGGAAAGCCTTCTATAAACAGGATGAATACAAATTTGATTGTTTTATAATCATTGCACTTTTATTAGGTAAAAATTTTGCAAAAAAAATCGTTCTTCTGAAAGATTTGTCTGTACCAACCCGGTTCTAGTTGGATTCTACTAAAACTTAGTGCATTTAGACATAGGACAGTTACGAATGCGTGTATCTCATAAACCATTCGTTTGATCTAAATGCTTTCTATGAAGGAAATGAAGGTTATCTTATGATAATTCAGGAAAAAATTTGAAAAAAAATATTTATCGCTTTTTTGTAAAAAAAAATCTACTTCATTCTTGGTACCTCCCATCCGCCGGCGCACATTTTTTTCAGTCATTATATTGATCAATTTTTCAAACTTATACTTTGTCTGATCTGTATTTTAGGTGGCTACATCCACTTTCTTCAATTTCTGCTACTTTTCGGTCTAAAACTTCTCTCTTAAAAGAAACTGAGTGCAATTTAGTGGATACAACGGTTTCGAAATTAACAAAACTTGATTATTTTTTAGCCAATTTAAAGCCTTTTTAATGGAATTTCTGTTGGAAAAATCTGACAATAATGAAGAAAACCATCATGAGATTAAATTTAAAATATAGTCGATTAGTATAAAGCTATGATCATTTAGTATTCGGACACTTCATTCCGTTGATAGCTAAATTACTAGAGATTGGATATGCAACAATTTAGCAGCATTGTGTTGGTAATGGAAAGGACTATCTTATCTATTTTTGCCAGATTTTTAAGTTAATGTGTGTTTGAGATATTTACGATGCAAAAAGACATGGTAAAAATAATTTTGCACAAATTTGCGTCTTTTGGGCATTTTGCGCCTGATTGTCGTCTTAAAAACTCATGAACTGTTGATTTTTTCAAATTTTTTTTGGGCCAAATGGTTAAGTAGTATAAGGAGCCACTCTAGGATCCACACGAAGTTCAAACCAAGCATCAGAGTGGAACCCTTGATCTTAAATATGGTAAAAAGTCTATGGTTATTGGGGATAACTGAATGCAGACCCCTTAAATAATGCAATAAATCCATTTCCGGCAGGCAAAAAGTGATGCCTGACTAGTGAGCAGTTCAATAGATCACAATCTGTGCAACCGATTTTTACGCAATATGACAGATGGAGATTTTTTTTATTATCTGACAATTTGCGCCGGGGGTCTTCAGATTTTCCCCAAAATTGAAAATTTGGTTCATTTTTGCGACTTAAAAACACATGTATTTTTTCAGATTTCTAACATTTTTATTTTTTGAGTTAGCTTCGGTTAGATTTTTTTGTAAATAAAAAAGAACCATTTTTCAAAGCTACATAACTCTGTTGTTTCTCAACGGAAATTATAAAATAGCACATCCAAATGCATTGAAATTTTATCAGCTTTCCAAATAGAATGGTTGAAAAAAATTAAATAATGGCCTTCAACATGAAAAGTTGTAAAAAAACTTTAAATGGCGTCTAAAAATACCGTCTGCACAACCGAATATTTTGCAAAAATACCATTGTATCGCTCGATTCATGATGCAACTTTCATCTGAAGACACCAAAGTGGGCCATTAACACCTTGAAGAGTTATGAAAGAAATAATGACAATAAATCTCTTTTTTTGCATCGAAAACAAACAATGGTGGAACAACTGCACTCACATATGGAGATAGCAGGCACTTCTAACAACATGGAAACAAAAGAACTTACCAAAGCAGGTAAAAAACACTACTTTTTCGTCCTTTTCAAACTGCCCCTACTCGCATAACAGTCCCATATGAATTTTCGTCATTTCAGGTCAACATAAGGCTTCAACATAAAAGACTAAAAAAAGAGGTTTTGTTCTAGAAATTTCGAAAAAAAATATCAATTCGTAGCTGTCCTATATGAAATATACCTGAATAACAGTCCCATATGTGAAATACCACCGATTTGGTTACTTTTCAATGTTTCTTTCGGCGAAATAGTCTTTGGTTTATTGCTTTAAATCATTTAAACATTTTTTAACTCACTTGATGTCGAATGATGAAAAATAACATATTGGAAAAAAAATTACAGAGCAAACTTTTGCTATTGTACATAATTTGCAAAAGTTATTCAATTTTGATGAATGAACGAAGTTATTGAAATAGAATTCTAGTTACGAATGGTTGAAGTTGTTGTAAACGGGATATTTTAATTATGATGTTGATATGGTTCTGTGATTTTTCTACGATTTTGATACGATCTTACTATCTTTCTGAGGCTATTCAAACTCCTCAAAAATACTACAGGGTGACAAAAAAGTCCGGTCACACAGGAAAATCTCAATATTTCAAAGAATAAGTAGAAAATCTGAATCTGGCTTCCATAGCTTTATTCAGTAACTCATAAAGATCTTTGAAATATCTCGTAATTACACCACCTTTCTCTGATCAAATCACCTTCAGACGTCTCGGAAAGTCGTCGCAAGCGGCGCGCACGTGCTCCATCGGCATCTCGTCCCAGAAATTCGTGATAACTTGCTTGAATTGTGAAACAGGTTAAGCACCACTGACTTTCAGTGTGTGCTGCACGGCTAACTAAATCCCAAAACACAAACACTCAAAACCCAAAACTTGTAGCATTATCACAATTTACTTACACAAAAATTTCACTAATAGGACATATTAAAAACCTAGGCTAGCTTACATTATTTTATCCTACTTACGGGCCCGTATTTCCTACATTAGTGTACAAATTGACAAACAAGACAAACAACATCCATATCACAGTTGATTCGGCACAGGAATATCACAGAATTTCTGGCAACCCTGCCTGGTTGCACTGCTCCACGGGCACGCACCACTGCCCGGAGCACCTCCGCTGTCTGCTTCCGGCTTGGCCAAAAGAATGAGCTGGGCTCAATAGTGCGTTGAGCTCCCGAACAACGGCCCTGAAGAAAACAAACATTTTTTCTCTTTTTCTCAAAGTTTTCCTTCACTATTTTATAACTCACCCTGTTGGGGCCGTCATTGATAAACCGGTTACTAGAAGCACCAACCTGGTTTGCCGTGTTCATCGTCGGGGCTGGATGTTGTAGATTTATGCATAGAGCTAACCGTTGCCTGGGAGTTAAAGAGAATGGATGTTTATCCGATCCGTTTTTATCCGGATTGTTTTCGCTCACCTCCTGCCGATGCGGGGCGACCCGGTTCTTTATATGTCACGGCTTCGGGGTGCAACGGATTACTCCACCAACAGAAACGGTGAACTGTTTCGCTGTGCTATGTTGTTTTGCTTTTTCTTTGTTTACGTTTTCACATGTGTTTTCGTTTGACAGGTTACACTCTTAATTCTAAACAGTTAATTTTTCTCGAATTAATACAATTACTGCACGCTCATTACTTAATAATCACAAATACTTAATTATAACGCTACATACACTACCGCAACGGAAGAATTTTTCATGAATCGGAGGCAGCCGATTCATGAAAAATTCAAAAACCTCTTTCCATGGCAACGATCAGAGACATCGGTCTGGTCACCCTAAGGAGACCTCGGTACTACGCAAGCCACAACAGTGCTTGCCAGATCTAACACAAATCCTCAAATCCAAAACATAACTCCAGCGACTCCTGGAAAACTTGACCGAACGCCAACGAGTCTTGGCAAAGCGTCTCTGAATCGTTCCTGACCGGCTTCTAAATTCTTGCCTCCGCTACGGTTATATACACAAAACAGTAGCTTAACGACTAAAACATTTGCCCAAAACACAAAACAATGAACAAATATTAAAATTGAAGAGGTTAAAATTATGGTGATTAAAATAAAAGGAAAAGCAACAAATCCGAGGAAAGGGAGAATTTAGTTCCCTGATCGCCAAGAGCCCAAGTGGAGGTTTTACCGCGCCTCCAGATCGCGTTGCTTTTGTATGGAGGGTTTTCTTGGCGACCCCATTTATGCTACTTCCCTTGGAAATGACAAGTTCAGCATGTGTTTTTTCAATATCGGTTACGCTGAGAAGCGATTTTCTGGTTTGTCACGTCCCAGTAACGGCGTGTTTGCTTATCGCATGAACACGGTCAGTTTCTCTCGCCCTGACTAACGGCTGGCCTGCAGAAGGCCTTGTGGTGGCAGTAATGTCCTTTTCCGGTGCTGTATTGGATAATCTGGCCTAAACTTCCAATACTGTCTTCAGTCGAGATTCCCTGTGAGCTGCGTCCAGTACACAGAGTACGATTTCTCTCGGTTCGTGAACGGCAAGCGCTTCAGCGCTGAAGAGTCGTTTCCAGGTGTTCTTCGGTCTGCATGGTCCTGTTTGTGACCTCCATTTATAAAGGAGCCTGTCCAGACGGCAACCTGCACACTCCGTACTGCTTCAATATGCGTTGTCAATTTTGGGAGGTTACTGCTGTCGCTCAGGGAGCAGATTTGCAGCGTGAGTTCCGCACTGTCGCTGCGGAGGAGCTCAATCCGCTTGCGATGGCGTTATCTAGTGCTCTGGTTGGGCATATTGTCACGTTCGGTGTAGTGTAGTAAGTAACGCTGTGCGTGTTTTGTACGGTCGATGACGTTCTCGTTGTTGATCACCCTTGGTGAAGGACATAGCTGAATGGATCATCAAGCGAGGAGGTAGTGAAATATGTTGCTTCTCACTGCGCTTGACGAATGCACGAATTTACCCGTTCGGCGTGCGGTGTTTCTGAATCGATGAACGATGTAGTACACAGCTTTTGTTCTGCGGTCATAGCTTTGACGATATCTCACAAAAATGTCGGTCATGAGATGATTTTACATTGATCATTTTTTGAAAAGCTTCTCAAACAAAGATTTTCTTATAAAAAAATGATTTAATTGCATGCTGAACTTCATAAAACTTATGCTAAGATTAAAAAAATAATTTGATGTGGGTATCGATAAGAATAAAAAGTAGTATCAAATCCACAAAATTATAAAGATAAGCATTAATCACCAAAATACAACATTAATCTCGAATTCAAAACATAAATCACAAATTCAAGACATATTTTAACTTTTGCGGTAGCACAATTTAGTGGGTTTTTGTGTTGGGCGCCAATGAAACAGGTTAAGCACCACTGACTTTCAGTGTGTGCTGCACGGCTAACTAAATCCCAAAACACAAACACTCAAAACCCAAAACTTGTAGCATTATCACAATTTACATACACAAAAATTCACTAATAGGACATATTAAAAACCTAGGCTAGCTTACATTATTTTATCCTACTTACGGGCCCGTATTTCCTACATTAGTGTACAAATTGACAAACAAGACAAACAACATCCATATCACAGTTGATTCGGCACAGGAATATCACAGAATTTCTGGCAACCCTGCCTGGTTGCACTGCTCCACGGGCACGCACCACTGCCCGGAGCACCTCCGCTGTCTGCTTCCGGCTTGGCCAAAAGAATGAGCTGGGCTCAATAGTGCGTTGAGCTCCCGAACAACGGCCCTGAAGAAAACAAACATTTTTTCTCTTTTTCTCAAAGTTTTCCTTCACTATTTTATAACTCACCCTGTTGGGGCCGTCATTGATAAACCGGTTACTAGAAGCACCAACCTGGTTTGCCGTGTTCATCGTCGGGGCTGGATGTTGTAGATTTATGCATAGAGCTAACCGTTGCCTGGGAGTTAAAGAGAATGGATGTTTATCCGATCCGTTTTTATCCGGATTGTTTTCGCTCACCTCCTGCCGATGCGGGGCGACCCGGTTCTTTATATGTCACGGCTTCGGGGTGCAACGGATTACTCCACCAACAGAAACGGTGAACTGTTTCGCTGTGCTATGTTGTTTTGCTTTTTCTTTGTTTACGTTTTCACATGTGTTTTCGTTTGACAGGTTACACTCTTAATTCTAAACAGTTAATTTTGGCTCGAATTAATACAATTACTGCACGCTCATTACTTAATAATCACAAATACTTAATTATAACGCTACAATTGCTCCAAATTTGTTATTTTATAGTCGTTCAGTTTCGACATCATGTATCCCCACACGAAATAATCCATTGGATCCGGAGACGACGGAGGCCATTCATTCTTCGAAATGAAATCGGTCAAGTTTTCCTCACACCACACCTGAACAACCTTTGCGGTGTGGGATGTGGCGCCATCTTGCTGGAAGCAGTAGTAATCGTCTTCAAACAATAGTTCAGCTTGAGGCAGAACATTTTTCTTGAAAACCGTGTCCAGGTAGTACGCTGCGTTGATGTTGACCCCTTTATCGATAAAAATAAGAGGCAGTTTACCTCTCTAGCAAATGGCTCCCCAAACCATCACTGACATCTTATTTTGGAACCGGGAAACTCTGCCATGGCTCACAACTCAATGAAAACAAACTGCACAGAAACCAAACTGTGCCACTTTGGGCAGTAAAGTTACCCCTTTCATTTGACATATAGATGGCACCAGAGAGACGCAACGTGTAGGCTACAGGCGACCCCAAAAAAGTGTGACCGGACTTTTGTCACCCTGTAGAGTTCGCTAAAATGCTCTTCATATCAATGATATATAGTCACCGAAATCGAAGAACGTTGAAAAATGTGTGATGGAATTTGTAGATAATGTTTCAAATAACGTCCGTTCCTTATGTTTCCAATTATTTTTGGGTTTTTTTCAGATTTACAAAATTATATTCGCATACTTTTACGTTCAAAAGAA
>NC_073692.1:359990218-360037647 GCF_029784155.1 Uranotaenia lowii
CGTGTGTGCTTATTTTTAAATGTTCGAAATCAATTATCTGGACCAAAAGATAAAAATTAAGGATTTTTTCACAAAAAAAAAAAAAAAATAAAATAAAAAATTATATATTTTTGATTGAAATCGGATTTTTTTTTATTGAAATCAGGTTTTTTTTTATTTAAATATAGGATTTGTTCTATAAATTGTATTTAAGGGAAATATTTCAGCATCCGAAGCATTCCATCATGTAATAAGGCTGAGTTGTTTAACTCATGCTATTAACATGAATATTAACATTCCTCAAAGACCGATGCCTTCAAACTTGATCGACATCGATTCGACTTTGTATCTAACAACTCGAAACGATTGACGATTGTCTTGGAAAATTTTGTTAAATTCCTTCGTAAGCTTACTCCTTTGGTATGCATGTTTGTCTGTCGCCTTCTAATTTTATAATTTTAATACAATTTTTAAAGTTTTTGAAATTAAAATGGTTAATTTCATTAACAAATGAGCGATTCTTTTACTGAATGAAAATATTATGGAAATTCACCAAACACTTTTTAGACGGACTACGAGTTGATATTTAGCACTCAATCAGCCTTCTTCTTCTCTTGGTTCAGAGAAATCAAAAGATGAAATAAATAGAATAAATTCTAGTTCATAACTTTTAAAAGCGTTGAGCGTCGAAATTAAAAAAAAAAAAGAAAAGAAAATTGACTTCAGTTTACTTGAAAGAAAAGAACAAATTATTTCTCGCATGAGCTTTCATTACGTCGTATGAAACATCTTAAGAAATCACAGAAAACTGCTGCAAAAGTTATCAAAACAACTTTAAAATTTGTATTGCACATATAAAATATGTTGTCCTTGCTACAAATATTCTAAATGGAAAGAAGTTGCGCTTACTTTATGTTAGCTTTTGTATTTTTTAGTAATAACACTGTTTGTTTACATTTCTTTTCATACGACGTAATGAAAGCTCACGCGAGATTTTGAGCCGACTTGAGCTTATTTGATTGAAATTGCCAACTTGCCAAATTTTCGATGAAAATATCTTCATTGAATTAAATTTGAGTAATATTTATGAAGTACGACGTGACCATTATCCAAACCCCTACCCCACGTGGACAAATTCTTCAGGGATTAGATAATGTTTGTTGTTATTTAGACGACTTGCTGATAGCAGGGAAAAACTTTCAAGATTGTAAAGACAAATTGATTCAAGTCCTTGGACGACTTGACAAGGCTAATATTCGTGTTAATTTTAAAAAATGTAAATTTTTCGTTAAATCTTTACAATACCTTGGACATTTAGTTACCGATAAAGGTTTATTACCTTCTCCGGAAAAACTAACAATATCAGAAGCTAAAGTTCCAGAAAATACTACGGAGTTAAAAGCATACCTTGGACTCATAAATTACTACAATAAATTCATACCTCACATGTCTGCTAATTTAAAATATTTGTACCAACTACTAAGGAAAGATGTAAGTTTTAAATGGACTAAACAATGTGAAAGTGCTTTTCAAGATAGCAAGAAAAGTTTATTAAATGCTAAGTTGTTGACTTTCTACGATCCTAGTAAACCACTTATCGTGGTAACTGATGCTTCGTGCTACGGCTTGGGGGGAGTTTTGGCACAGATAGAAGATGGGCTGGAAAAGCCAATATGTTTCACGCCATTCTCTCTCAACTCTGCACAGAAGAAGTATCCAATACTGCACCTAGAAGCTTTGGCTCTAGTGTGCACTATTAAAAAATTTCACAAATTTCTTTTTGGACAACCTTTTAAGGTATTTACTGACCATAAGCCCCTTTTGGGAATATTTGGGAAAGAGGGTAGAAATGCAATATATGTTACAAGACTCCAAAGATATATCATGGAGCTCTCAATTTTTAATTTTGAGATTGAATATAGACCTGCTTCGAAATTGGCAAACGCGGATTTTTGTAACCGATTTCCGTTGCAACAATCAGTCCCCAGGAGCCTTGACGGGGAAAATGTCAATAGCATAAATTTTTCGACAGAATTTCCTTTAGATTTCGCTTTGGTTTCAAAAGAAACAAAAAATGATAAGTTTATGTTGGAAATTTTAAAATATATTGTTGAAGGTTGGCCAAGAAATGTGAGCAACAAATTTAAAGATTATTATTCTCAAAAGGAGAAATTACAAATAGTTGATGAAGTGTTACTGTTGGATGAGAGAGTAGTAATTCCCTCACTGTTGAGGCAAAAAGTTCTGCATATGCTGCACAGCAATCACGGAGGTATGAAAAAAATGAAGCAACTGGCCAGGCGGACAGTTTATTGGCCAGGAATAAATCTAGATATTAAGGATTTCGTTAAAAGTTGTAATATTTGCACTAGGATGGAAAATGTTAAAAACCCAGAAGAAAAATCATCATGGATTCCTACTGTACGTCCTTTCAGTAGGATACATGCGGATTTTTTCCATTATAATGGAAATGTATTTTTACTGATAATAGACAGTCATACGAAATGGCTTGAGGTAGAGCATATGCGTTATGGGACTACTGCAAAAACTGTCATAAAAAAATTTATAACCATGTTTGCTCGTTTTGGACTTCCGGATGTGGTGGTTACTGATGGTGGTTCTCCTTTCAGTTCCTATGAATTTACGGATTTTCTTAAAAGGCAAGGAATTCATGTATTAAAAAGCCCACCATATCATCCTAGTAGCAATGGTCAAGCTGAACGTCTAGTCAGAGTAGTGAAGGATGTTTTAAAGAAATTTTTGCTTGATGATGATACAAAATCTTTGGACATTGACGATAGATTGAGTTTGTTCCTAATTAACTATAGGAATACTTGCAACGGAACAGAAGCAAATTTTCCATCTGAGCGAGTATTTTCGTTTAGACTTAAAATGCTGATGGATTTAATTAATCCAACAAAAACATATAAGCAACATTTAGACAAATCTTTTGTTGAACAAAAGGTTTTAAATAATGAAAAAGTCATCCCTCCAGATCAATTTGACAACTTGAGGCAAGGGGATAAGCTGTATTACAAGAACAATCATCTACATGATGTGCCTAGATGGTTGGACGCAATTTTCATTAAGAAACTAACAAGGAATGTTTTCCAGATTGCGTTGGGGAGGCACGTAACTACAGCACATAGGCATCAGCTGAAAATGGCCTACAAACCGAGGAGAATGAGTCGGCTGTTTTTATCAAGTTCTGACAATCAGAATGACAACAAAAAGCGAAGGCGAGATTCTTGCGACGAGGAACCAGCATTCCGAGGCTTTCCGGATGGACGGAGGATGGATGAGAGGAGTCCGATCGTGACGAGGTCCAAGAAAACAAGACTCATTGATTAAACCTGCAATCGAAAAGTTGTACTCGAAAGTATTTCGAGTGTTCGAAACTATATTCAAATATTCAGCACGTAATGCTTTCAAGTTTTGTATTTTCATGATTACAATTCCTGTAAGAATTTTCTAAAAAAGGGAGAACTTTAGTATCCTTATACTTACCTAATTGTACATAAATAATTATAAGCGTGAATGATCTCGAGAGAGAACTCGAACGAGAACGAGAAGAATAAACGATCTAGGAAGATCAGTCTAAGTCTAGCCATCAGTTAAGGTGGAGGCGAACGAACTTTGGTGTTTGATTTATTTTATACTTTTTGAAATCCCCAACAGTATTAATATATTATCCTATGGTTATTAATTACAATTTTATAAGTCGTTTACTTATCAGTAAAGTGCATATACAATAAAAACGTCCATACCAAACAAGCCTATTTCTTTGTTCATTTCAAATAAAGGCTTATTAAAGTTTACTAACAACATCAAATAGTTGATTTTTATATACCAGAAAGTTCACATTACCCATTCTTTTTTAATTTCGTAAAGAAGTATTTGGAACTCATATTCACACCTTTAAAAGGCAAAACAGCTGATTTTTCAGTATGGTTTTATGACTACTACAGCTTTAAAAAATCATAGAGAAATCTGTACTGGATAAATTTTGATAAAAATACATTGAATTCAATCGACATCGTAGTAAAAATTGAAACAAGTATAACAAAAAGTCCGTAATTGTCGAAATACTGTCTTTGTTATTAGTTATTGGAGAGATCACAAATTGATTTAACATTCTGCATTGAAAGATTAAAGAATTGTGAAGTATTGTTTACATAGTCATAGTCTCCACTTACCCCTGTGTACTTTATGAAATTGTTCGAATCGGTTATTCATGCTGAAAAGTCTGGATTCCATCATTATTTCATAAAGCTTCCTTTCTTTATAGCAGCTAGTTGAGTTTGCTTCAAGCTTCAACATTAATGGTTTGTTTCGTTAATAAATTTACTGATTTTGTCAGAATCTTTGAAAATACTCTAACGAAAAATACTCTAACGAAAACGCAGCACTTTGGTCAGAAATGTGCTGCAGACGGGAAAATAATCCTTAACATACCCAGATTAGGGGCCGTCCATAAATGATGTCACGCGTTAGGGGGGGAGGGGGGGTTTTGATTTTTGTGACATGGGGGGGAGGGGGGTTCAGCTTGAGCGTGACATCACTTATCATTACAAAAAAAAAAAAAACGCAGCAAAACAATAACAAATAATTTTATCCTAAATTCAATAAAACTATACTTGCACCATTCATTTAATGAATAATAATACTCACGTAATCACTTTTGGTAAATTTGATTAGCATAGGAAAGTTCACAAGAAGACTTTCACAGCAACACTCAGGAAAGTCCTTTCCACTTAAATTGTGGCAAAACGGGAACAGGATTGCTTGGCAATTCTAACCTGTGGAGAAGATTTGGATTGCGAATGGATTGAAGAAGAGGAACTAGATTTGGATGGTTGGATAGAGATTTGGTTATTGATATGGAAAGTCATCAACATAATCCTTGGACTCATGATTGAAATGTGTTTTAAGCAATGATTAAAGGATTGTTAAAAGTTGTTAACCTTTTTTTCAATTCTTTGAATAAAACTGATGAATTTAAAAAAAGCAACATTTTTAATCAAATTTCTATGAGTTGAAAATTTTACTCCAGGGGTGGGGGGGGTTAGGAAAACGTGACGTAATACAAAAGGGGGGTTACGGAATTTGTGACAATATGTGACGGAGGGGGGAGGGGGGGTAAATTTTTTCCAAATTTTGCGTGACATCATTAATGGACAGCCCCTTATTTAATCTGCGCCAGCCGCCAACGAACAGCTTGACAATGAACCTTTTGTTGATATTTAACGCTACGCAATGGATCGCCCATTACCGTCTAGTCGATTTATGATACCTACTACATTAGACCACCACCAGGCTCATCAACAGCTGAAGTTACGAAGTGGATATCAACTCGGATAAAACATTAGCATATGTGGCTATAATATGGTCAGTCACGTTTGGTTATGCTCTATCAACTTCATATGAACTTATATCGTCATTCGTGGGATGACCATAAGCTACATAGCTCCGTTTCCATATCGAATGTCATCAAATGCACCACGAACGTTGCACTTTGTAAGAGTTTGGTTAATAAAAAGAGGAACCAACAAAGTACACAGTGCACTGCATACACAACTACACATGGTAGTCGGTACGTCCACTCCTAGACGTAGTAGAACCGAGATCGACATCGCACATTTTAACCAGGGATTAAACAACATCCACTGGGTTTGTGCAATCACAACTCCATCCCCGACAAAGTTCCCTAGACTGGTTGGCTAGCCCTTGCTGACTGACTGAATGTCAAGGCTCTTTTTGTTTTTACGTAACAGGGTCTCCGAGTGGGTAATAGATTCCCTGCGATTTCCGCGCGCCCGAGAGGTGGAATATATCTGTACCAACACGTGAAAAGGATCTATCTCCAAAAGTAAACAAAAACCATTTTCAGTACCTCGCGATAGGCCAACACTTGCACTACTTAACGGTAAAACCCTTTTGAGAAAATAATATTCCGTTACATTAAAAACTCCATTTGAGTAAAGGATCTATAAACATTCTTAAACCAGAACTGCCATTACATGGATATACACCCTTTACTCCGAAACCATTTTTCGCTACTACTCCGCCAACAAACTCAAAATAATCAATTTAACTCTTTATTCAACATAAAAACATAGTTACAAATGAATGCGAGCTTGTAACTTAAGCTAAAAATAAGAAAATAGCAAAGGGTGTATAAACAGGTTAGACAAAATGTTACGTGAAGTAGGTCCTATCTACGATAGCGCGTTATTTTTTCATGAAGATTGATATTCCTCTATTCCAACATATAGAGGATGCTTCTAAAAATCGTTTGTTTTTCATAAAAATCAAAAATTTCAAGTTATTTTTAACTAGCGATTTGAAATAGGTTGTATATTTTTTAAACGCGTTTTTCCCAATACGTCATCATGGATATAGATTTTTTTGTGTCTTGGTAAATATTTGACACTTTATTCTAAATAAAAACATGGTTGCAAATGAACGCGAGCTTAAAACTTAAGCTAGAAATGAGAAAATAGCAAAGGGTGTATAAACAAGGGAGATAAAATATTACGTGAGCTAGGTTCTATCTACGATAGCGCGTTGTTTTTTCATGAAAATTTATATACCTCTATTCCAACATATAGAAGATGCTCCTAAAAATCGTTAAGCTATCATAAAAATAAAAAATTTCAAGTAATTTTTAATTAGCGATTTAAAATAGGTTGTATTTTTTTCAAACGCGTTTTTCTCGATTCGCCATATATGGAGATAGATCCTTTTCACGTGTTTGTACAGATATTATTTTTTATGCTAATGGTCGCTCTGCTATTAGACACCGGTTAATGAGACAATTAATTTATCACGGTTCGAAGTGAACGTTGTGAAAAATGATCTTGAACAGACTGCGGCGCATAATGGCTTCATCTATATATTTATGATTTTAAAGCATAGGACAAATCCAGGATTAACGCTGAAACAAAGAAAATTTTAAGTTGATTGAATCCACAGAATTTCGAACTTAGTACAAAATCAGAATTCACTTACTGGATTCTTTTATAACGCAACAGATTATAGAGTCAGCTTCTTATCAATTATGTTTGACATTTACATCTTAAGAAATTGTTTGAGTCATACAATATGTTTCAAAAAAACTAATTGTTATATCTTACCTATTTGTCGTTGTTGGTTTGATTTGCGTGTGGAAAACTGATCCTTGCGTGGGAGTCATTCGTAGATATCCGTTGAAATATCGCGTTCTAACATTACACTACATTAAGCTATTTCGATTTAGAAGGATTTTCACTACATTAATTGTTACAACACATATCCGGGCAGTTATAGTTGAGCAAAACAAAGCATAACTTTACACTATAATCAACTCGCATAAAATGGCATTTCCTTATCGTGGTTTATTGCACTGCACCTCTTCGAACAACGATCCCGAACAATTTGTGCAGCGCACAACATTCGCGTAAAATTTTCAGTTGTCGTTGATAGTTGAATAAAATTCGTTTGTGCGCACAGGACACGGCAAAACAAATCGTTAATAGCAGCCAGTAATCAGAAATCAGAACGCATCACACGAATGAGATGTGTAAAGTGCGGGAGGAAAAACAACTTCAAGAACGAAGAGGCCAAATTTAACACAACACGCACACATCCAAGCACCGCGTATATACTGCACAGGCTGCACACTCCTTGTTGAGAAACAAGGAAGAAAAACGATAGCGAAGCAAAACGAGCAAAACGAAACGAAACAACAAACACAAAACTGGTTTCGGTCGCAGAACTGCAATTAAACTGCCCGAGCGAGTTTGTGCTTACTTTGGAAACTCAAAAATCAATCGTTCAAACACACATTGCACTAACATTTGATCCTTTCCTAAACGGATTTAAACTAAAAGGTGCACTTGAGATTACTTTGGAGGTGCAATTTAGGCTAAAAACAGGCTTAAAATTGATTGTTTATCACCTTTATCACTCGCGATTAAAACAGGGAGTGTTTATGGCACACATCCTCAACAGACTGAACCAGACCCATTAGCAGCAGAAGGAAAGGGACCTCTTCGAACGGTAACATGAATGAAAGTGTAGTTGTGTGGCATGAATTGAACTCGAGTAATCGTTCAAATTCCTTTCGATGGTGTGGGTGGCATCTTACCTACACAGGCTCAGAACTGTTGAATGAAAACAAAAAATTTGAAAACATTGCGCAGTGGTGTTGGTGAAAAGAATTTTCCAGGTAATTTCATATTACTCGTCAAAGAGCCATCAAAATTGGTATTTTAGCCATAAATTTGAAGAAATTTGATGAAAGATTATCACAGTTCACATAACATGTACATGAATACCTTGGAAATTAAGTTTTATGACAATGAAATCAATATTTTCTGTAAAAAAATCGAAGATTAAAATCAAGAAAGCATTCCAACACAAATGCACGACATTCGATTGATGCTTCTTGCTTAAATTTAGCACCTTGATGGTATGTTGTGCATTTCCACACCTAGATGTCGTTAGTTGCACTTTCGTGCCCGCACCCACGGAAAATAAAAAAAAGGTAAAATTTACCTTTTTGCGAGGTGAATTTTTTCCACCCCTCTTTCGAGGTAAATTTTACCTTTTTTTCATTCACCTAGCAAAAAGGTAAATTTTACCTTTTTTCAATTCACCTAGCAAAAAGGTAGATTTTACCATTTTCTCATTCACCTAGCAAAATAGTAAATAATACCGTTTTCCCATTCACTGATTTAAAAGGTAAATGCTTGTTTGTTTGATTGATTTCTTCAATAATAATTAATTTAAAAAAAACACAATTCATGAAAAAATTGGTATTTATTTGAAATAAATAGGGAGTTACCTAATATTTATTTTTGAAATATATCACCGTGTTCTTTGAAAATTGTTGAGGCAAGTCCTTTGTTCGCCAAGCTTGTCAGGTCCGGCTTGTCCGGAATAATATCTGAAGGCTGACGGGAAGGCCGATGACATAGTGAGTGCGATGCGATGCGAATTGGCGGAAAATTTACGGACGCAGCCTATGCGAACTCGAGCGGCGGAACAAATTGACATCTCCTTCGCCGCGTTGAGTATGTCAGGTTTAAGCGATTCCCATACATTTTCATCAAATGTGGTTCACCGCATTGAACCGCATTCACCGCATCGCATCGCATCGTATTCACTATGTCATCGGCCGAATACAATACGAAGCTCTGTGGGCCGATCTGAAACAAAAGCAAAGTATTATGAAGAGAACCAGCACAACTAAATGAAATCTAAGAAAACACTTGCCATTTTGTTCCGATTTTCACATATTGTGCACGAAGCAGAACTTGTTCCTCAACGGCAAAACAGCTTAACCTCAATAAACGGATTCGTCAAATAGTTATTTTTTTTCGAGATGATTTGTACCGTATTGTTGAGCTCAATCCAGGTCAACTTCACCTCGCTACGAGGTAAGTTTTACCTTATTTGGATTTACCTTTCTTTCTAGGTGAATTATACTTTTTGATTCAGCTCAATTCAGGTGAACTTCACCTTGCTACGAGGTGAAATTTACCTTTTTTGGATTCACATTTTTTCTCGGTGAATTGTACCTTTTTTCATTCTTCGTTACAGGTATATTTTACCTCGCTGTGAAGTGAGTTTCACCTCGAATAGGTAGAAGTTACCTTTTTGGCTTTTGCGAGCATTCACCTTTGCTGTCTCGGTAAATTTTACCTTTTTATTATTTTCCGTGCCAGAATTTCATGCACGGAAAATAATACACGGAAAATAAAAAAAAGGTAAAATTTACCTTTTTGCGAGGTGAATTTTTTCCTCCCCTCTTTCGAGGTAAACTTTACCTTTTTTTCATTCACCTAGCAAAAAGGTGACTTTTACCTTTTTTCAATTCACCTTGAAAAATGGTAAATTTTACCTTTTTCGCATTCACCTAGCAAAATAGTAAATAATATCGTTTTCCCATTCACTGATTTAAAAGGTAAATGCTCCTCTCGATCAGTATCTCGACCAGTGCGGACGTATTGTTCTCGCCGCAGTTTTCAAGTCTTTTGTTTCGACAAATCGGAGTGTGCTATCGAAAAGTGTTTCCACGCGGAGTGATTTGTTTGTTCTGCTGCTTGTTCGGTTGTCAAAAGCCGACATTTTAAGGACAATTTATACAAATGTGCGATCGCTGTGCATCAATTGCATTGCCCAGAACATCTCCGAGACATCATAATCTTCCGGCATCTTCCGAGTTGGAGGTTAGGTTGCCGCTGACACATTCCCGAAACATCGCAGTTCGATTGGATTACTGGATTTGGATACTGTTGAGGCCGTAATTCGATAAATCCGGTGTTAGTTGCCGTGATCGGGTTGCAGTTCTCAGGACTTTCCAGCGTCGACCGAGATTAACGACGTGTAGATTGATTGACAACGCCATCTTCTTTCATCGAAGGACCACGTGGTTGAAAAAATACACAGTTATAGAAAGTGTGAGTTCTTTTTATTCTTTTTTCCCTTTTCTTCTTTCTATTTTTTATCTTTATTTTTTATTTCGAACATTTTTTGCTCCGCTCATATTTTTGACACGGTAGACATTCGTGTCTCCGCGAAAAAATATGAGCGAAGGCGGGGGGTTGGATCCACCAGCTGTAGATGATGAGAAGATCATCTACGAAGATGAGGAGCATCTGGAGGATTCAGCAGTAGCTGGTCCTTCGAATGCCTCTCTAGTAGACAGTTCTCTCTCGCCACCTATATCTGTGGAAAAAACATCCCGACTCCGGACCTATCCGGAGAGCTCAACCTTTTCTGGGCCGTGGGTGGTTTTTATCCGGCCCAAAGCTAACGGTAAAGGTTTGAACGTGGTGCAGATCACCAAAGATCTGGCGAGGTGGCCCTCCGTTACCAGTGTTTCAAAGGTACGGCCAAATAAATTGCGCGTCGTTGTGGCCGACCGGAAGGCTGCAAACGGGATTCTTGTTAGCAATTTTTTTAATTTAGAGTATCAGCTCTATATTCCGTCTCGGGACGTGGAGATCGAGGGCGTGATCACCGAATCGAGTCTGGAGGCTGAATACGTTAAGGCCCACGGCGTTGGTAAGTTCAAGAGCCTTGATTCGACTTCGGTCGGAATCTTGGATTGTCGCCAACTCAAGACTGCCACCGTCGTTGATGGCGTTAAAAAGTATACGCCTTCAGCCTCGATTCGAGTAACCTTCGCAGGAACAGCCCTCCCTCACTACGTCTTGATTGACGGAATTTTAAGGCTTCCAGTACGCCTTTATGTGCCTCGCCCAATGGAGTGCAAAAATTGCATAAAATTGGGACACACTGCATCTCATTGCTGCAATAAGCAGCGATGCAGTCGTTGCGGGGAGAATCATGGGGAAGGAGCATGCTCGGCAATAGAACAGAAATGTGTCTATTGCGGGGGCTCACCCCATGAAATCTCCTCGTGCGAGGCATTTAAAGGTAGCTGGGATAAACAGAGGCGTTCTTTAAAAGAACGTTCCAAACGTTCTTATGCCGCCATATTAAAGAGCGCCTCTCCCCCGGTCCAACCTCAGACTAGTAACATTTTTTCAGTGCTGCCAGTTGACAATGAAGACACAGATACGGCTGATGAAGTTCAGCCAGTTTTCGTTGCAGGAGGCTCTCGGAAGCGTTCGAAGGCGCCTTCTCCGAAAATACCTGCTAAAATTTCTATGGTTGTCCCTACAAATAGAAACGAGAAAAATTCGACTTCTGCTGAAAAGGAAAAACAAGTTCCTCCAGGTTTTCGCGGAAACGTACCACTGCAGAATAAACCAACAGCTCCGGGAGCTTCACAAACCCATACCCCTAACGTGATACCAGAATCAACTACAAAGTCTGGCCTCTTCAAGTTGACAGACATTTTGAAGGGAATTTTTTCGTGTTTCAATGTATCAGAACCCATCAAAGACATTGTTTTTGCAATGCTTCCTGTAGTTAAGACATTTTTAATGCAGATGATGCAAACTTGGCCCCTCCTTTCAGTATTTGTATCTCTCGATGGCTAATTTACGCCGAGATGTCGGAGATATCACTGTTCTACAGTGGAATTGTCGCAGTCTTATTCCAAAATTGGATTCACTTAATTATTTGCTTCATAAAACTAATTGCGATATTTTTGCGTTGTCTGAAACTTGGCTTTCTTCTCAATCTAACATCTCTTTCAACGATTTTAATATCATCCGTCTGGATCGTGACGATTCTTATGGAGGGGTGCTTTTGGGGATCAATAAGCGACACTCCTTTTATAGAATTCACCTTCCTTTATCAGGCGGAATTGAGGCTGTTGCTTGTCATACAACAATAAGAGGTAAGGACATATGTGTTGTCAGTTTGTACTGGCCTCATAGAGTTGCAGTGGATCGAAGTCACCTAGAGGACCTGTGTTCAGTTTTGCCTGAGCCAAGGTTGATCCTGGGTGACTTCAATTCACATGGAACTGTTTGGGGGGAACAAATTGACGATAGTCGTTCTACTCTTATTTATGACATTTGCGACAGTTTCAATTTAACAATTTTAAACACGGGTGAAAAAACACGGGTGCCTAAACCTCCTGCAAGACAAAGTGCAATTGACCTCTCGCTCTGCTCAAATTCACTATCATTTGATTGCCAGTGGAAGGTGATCCATGATCCTAATGGTAGTGATCATTTGCCTATCGAAATCACAATCACCAATGGGGTCAGCTCTTCAAACACAATAAATATGACATATGACCTTACAAGACACATCGACTGGAAAAAGTACTCGGACACAATCAATACAGCCATCGACTCTATGCATGTTTTACCTCCTTTGGAGGAGTACCACTTTCTTTCTTGCTTGATACACGATAGTGCAGTTTTTGCTCAAACAAAACCCATCCCAGAATCATCTGTGCGTCGAAGGCCTCCTAATCCATGGTGGGATCCCCAGTGTTCCAAGCTTTATAAGGGAAAATCAACAGCATTTAAAGATTTTAGAAAATATGGAACTCTTATCCATTTTCAAACATACGCTTCTCTTGAGAATCAGTTTAAAAAATTGATCAAGGGGAAGAAAAAGGCCTATTGGAGGAATTTTGTTGGTGGATTATCACGAGAAACATCCTTGAATACTTTGTGGAAAGTGGCACGAAGCATGCGCAATCGATCATCTACGAATGAAAATGAGGAGTATTCACATAGATGGATATTTAACTTCGCACGAAAAGTCTGTCCAGATTCTACACCTGTAAAAAAAATAATTCGGAATGTGCCGCCAAATAGGTGTGGTCTGGATTCCAGCTTTTCGATGGTCGAATTCTCACTTGCCCTTCTCTCTTGCAACAATTCAGCTCCGGGAATTGATAAGATTAAATTCAACTTGTTGAAAAACCTTCCGGACGCCGCCAAATTTCGCTTGTTAAATTTATTTAATCAATTCTTGGAGAACAACATTGTTCCCCAAGAGTGGAGACAAGTGAGAGTTATCGCTATCCAAAAGCCCGGTAAACCAGCGTCCGATGCGAATTCGTACCGTCCAATAGCGATGTTGTCTTGTTTACGCAAATTGATGGAGAAAATGATTTTGTTTCGTTTGGATAAATGGGTAGAAGCAAATGGCCTCCTTTCAGATACTCAATTTGGGTTTCGAAGGGGCAAAGGGACAAACGATTGTCTTGCTTTGTTGTCTTCAGAGATACAAATGGCGTACGCAAAACGTGAGCAAATGGCTTCGGTGTTTCTAGACATAAAGGGAGCTTTTGATGCAGTCTCAATAGAGGTTTTGTCAGACAAGCTGCACTCCCGGGGTCTGCCTCCTCTTTTGAACAACATCTTATACAGCTTGCTTTGTGAGAAACATTTGAACTTTGCTCACGGTGACATTGCAGTTAGAAGAACCTCTTACATGGGCCTCTCGCAGGGTTCATGTTTGAGTCCACTTTTGTACAACTTTTACGTAAGTGACATCGACAGTTGTCTCTCTGAAGGCTGCACTCTAAGACAACTTGCAGATGACGGCGTGGTATCTGTCACAGGATCTACTGAGTCTCATCTGCACAGACCTTTACAAGATACTTTAGACAGATTGTCTTCCTGGGCTTTGGGGCTTGGGATTGAGTTTTCCCCTCAGAAAACGGAGATGGTTGTTTTCTCTAAAAAACGTAGACCTGCTCAACCTAAGCTTCAACTCCTAGGCAGAACGATCACTCAATCGAGGTGTTTTAAGTATCTTGGGGTTTGGTTTGATTCCAAGTGTACCTGGAGAACCCACATTGAGTATCTGAAAGGAAAATGCCAACAAAGAATCAATTTTCTCCGTTCAATCACTGGCACCTGGTGGGGAGCCCATCCAGAAGATCTTATAAAATTGTATCGAACGACCATTCTTTCAGTTATGGAATATGGTAGCTTCTGTTTTCAGTCAGCTGCCAAATCTCACATAATCAAACTCGAGCGTATCCAATACCGTTGTCTCCGCATCGCTTTGGGCTGTATGCCCTCAACGCATAATATGAGTCTTGAAGTTTTGGCAGGAATACTCCCCCTGAAAGATCGATTCAATTTACTTTCACTCCGGTTCCTCATCAGGTGTGAGGTCATGAATCCATTGGTGATTGTGAATTTCGAAAGGTTACTTGAGCAAAATCTTCAAACTAGATTTATGTCTATATACCATGTCTTCATGTCAATGCAGGTAAACCCTTCTTCGTATTCTCCAACTCGTGTTTGCAGCCCAGACTACGACCATTCTTCTGTCCAGTTTGATTTGTCTATGCAGCAGGAAATCCGTGGAATCCCGGCCACGCACCGTTCACTTTTGATTCCAAGAATTTTCGAAGCTAAATATAGACACGTCGATGCTGATAAAATGTACTTTACCGATGGATCACTTATAGAGGAAACAACAGGATTCGGAGTGTTCAACGAAATCTTCAGCGCCTCATACAGTCTCCAGTCACCATGTTCTGTGTACATCGCAGAGTTAGCTGCTATTCATTGCGCTCTGGATAGTATCGCCTCACGACCAGTTGAACACTACTATATTATAACTGATAGCCTCAGCTCTGTTGAAGCGATCCGATCTATAAGACCAGGAAAGTTCACGCCGTACTTCCTCGAAAAGATACGAGATATATTGACTACATTATCAAGACGTTGCTCTTTCATCACCTTTGTCTGGGTCCCCTCACATTGCTCAATAGTAGGCAATGAGAGGGCAGATTCCCTTGCAAAGGTGGGTGCGATGGAAGGCAACATTTACCAGCGTGAAATCGTATTCAACGAATTCTACTTCTTGGCTCGGAGAAACTCTCTTGTCAACTGGCAGCGCAGATGGTACGAGGATGAGTTGGGTCGGTGGCTTCACTCGATTATCCCAAAGGTAAGCCTTAAACCCTGGTTTGATAGATTGAACCTGAGTCGGGATTTTATTCGTTTATTTTCCCGTCTCATGTCCAATCATTATTCCTTGAATGCGGTACTCTATCGTATAAATATTGCTGGCAGCAATTTATGCGATTGCGGCCTAGGATACCAAGACATCGAGCATATTGTTTGGTCGTGTTAGGACCACCTTGTCGCCAGAGCGAATTTCATAGATTCCCTTCGGGCCCGAGGAAAACCACCTGACGTTCCAGTGAGGGATGTGTTAGCTGTGATGGATTTGGACTACATGTTCGAAATATATCTTTTCCTAAAAGCTATTGATCTTCAGCTGTAATTCTTTTTATTTTCATATTTCCCTTTCTATCCTTCTTTGTCTTCTAAACAAGTGTTAAGCTAAGCATACTAATTGTAAAAATGCAAAACGAGTTTGGCTCCTTAAAGCCTAGAGGTATGAGCCGTTTCAAATAAAGAATTTACAAAAAAAAAAGGTAAATGCTAGTTGGTTTGGTTGGTTTCTTCAATAAAAATGAAAACAAAATTCATTCAAAAATTTATATTTATTTTAAAAATAAATAGGGACAATTCATTATATTATTTTTTTAAATATATCACCTTGTTTAAAAAAATTATTGAAGTAAGTCCTTTTTTCGCCAGGTTCGTGGCAATTTGGCTTCGCGTTCTTCCGCGCCATAATGGCGACTTATCCAGTCAGGTCCGGCTTTTCCGGAATGATATCTGGAGGATGACGTGGAATACACCTCGAAGCTGGGCTGATCTGAAATAAAAACAAATTATTATGATGAGAACCAGCACAACTAAATAATAGCTAAGAAAACACTTACAATTCTGTTCCGATTTTTCCATATTGGCACGAAACAAAACTTCCCTTCTGAACGACAAAACAGCTTAACCTCAATTAACGGATTCGGCAAATAGTTCTTTTGTTCGAAATGATTGTACCGTTTTGTTTAGCTCAATCCAGGTCAATTCCACCTCGCTAAGAGGTAAGTTTTATCTTATTTGGATTTACCTTTTTTTCTAGGTAAACTATACTTTTTTATTGAGCTCAATTCAGATAAACTTCACCTCGCTACGAGGTAAGATTTACCTTTTTTGGATTCACCTTTTTTCTCGGTGAATTGTACCTTTTTTCCAACCTCGATTCAGGTAAATTTTACCTCGCTGTGAGGTGAGTTTCACCTCGAAGAGGTAGAAGTTACCTTTTTGGCTTTCACGAGCGTTCACCTTTGCTAACTCGGTAAATTTTACCTTTTTATTATTTTTCGTGTAAAAAGGTAAAATTTACCTTTTTGCGAGATGAATTTTTTCCACCCCAGTTTCGAGGTAAATTTTACCTTTTTTCATTCACCTAGCAAAAAGGTAAATATTACCTTTTTTCAATTCACCTGGCAAAAAGGTAAATTTTACCATTTTCACATTCACCTAGCAAAATAGTAAATAATACTGTTTTCCCATTCACTGATTTAAAAAGTAAATGCTATTTGGTTTGGTTGGTTTCTTAAATAAAAATGAAAACAAAATTCATTCAAATATTTATATTTATTTGAAATAAATCGGGACTATTCATTATATTAATTTTTGTAATGTATCACCGTGTTTAAAAAAATCCTTTAAATGAATAAATTCTTTTTCGCCAGGCTCGTGGCAATTCAGCTTCACGTTTCTCCGCGCCATAATGGCGACTAATCCAGTCACGGAAAATAATAAAAAGGTAAAATTTACCGAGACAGCAAAGGTGAATGCTCGCAAAAGCCAAAAAGGTAACTTCTACCTATTCGAGGTGAAACTCACCTCACAGCGAGGTAAAATATACCTGAAACGAAGAATGAAAAAAGGTACAATTCACCGAGAAAAAATGTGAATCCAAAAAAGGTAAATTTCACCTCGTAGCGAGGTGAAGTTCACCTGAATTGAGCTGAATCAAAAAGTATAATCCACCTAGAAAGAAAGGTAAATCCAAATAAGGTAAAACTTACCAAATAAGGTAAAACTTACCTCCAAATAAGGTAAAACTTACCAATTTTTTCATTAATTGTGTGTGTTTTTTTTAAATTAATTATTATTGAAAAAACCAATCAAACAAACAAGCATTTACCTTTTAAATCAGTGAATGGGAAAACGGTATTATTTACTATTTTGCTAGGTGAATGAGAAAATGGTAAAATCTACCTTTTTGCTAGGTGAATTGAAAAAAGGTAAAATTTACCTTCTTGCTAGGTGAATGAAAAAAAGGTAAAATTTACCTCGAAAGAGGGGTGGAAAAAATTCACCTCGCAAAAAGGTAAATTTTACCTTTTTTTTATTTTCCGTGGTCAGATCCGGCTTTTCCGGAAAGATATCTGGAGGATGAAGTGAAATATACCTCGAAGCTGGGCCGATCTGAAACAAAAGCATAGTATTATGACGAGAACCAGCACAACTAAATGATATCTAACAAAAAAACTTACCATTCTGTTCCGATTTTCTCATATTGGCACGAAACATAACGTCCCTTCTGAACGACAAAACAGCTTAACCTCAATTAACGGATTCGGCAAATAGTTACACGGAAAATAAAAAAAAGGTAAAATTTACCTTTTTGCGAGGTGAATTTTTTCCACCCCTCTTTCGAGGTAAATTTTACCTTTTTTTCATTCACCTAGCAAAAAGGTAGATTTTACCATTTTCTCATTCACCTAGCAAAATAGTAAATAATACCGTTTTCCCATTCACTGATTTAAAAGGTAAATGTTTGTTTGTTTGATTGGTTTCTTCAATAATAATTAATTTAAAAAAAACACAATTCATGAAAAAATTGGTATTTATTTGAAATAAATAGGGAGTTACCTAATATTTATTTTTGAAATATATCACCGTGTTCTTTAAAAATTGTTGAGGCAAGTCCTTTGTTCGCCAAGCTTGTCAGGTCCGGATTGTCCGGAATAATATCTGAAGGCTGACGGGAATACAACACGAAGCTCTGTGGGCCGATCTGAAACAAAGGCAAAGTATTATGAAGAGAACCAGCACAACTAAATGAAATCTAAGAAAACACTTACCATTTTGTTCCGATTTTCACATATTGTGCACGAAGCAGAACTTGTTCCTAAACGGCAAAACAGCTTAACCTCAATAAACGGATTCGTCAAATAGTTACTTTTTTCGAGATGATTTGTACCGTTTTGTTGAGCTCAATCCAGGTCAACTTCACCTCGCTACGAGGTAAGTTTTACCTTATTTGGATTTACCTTTCTTTCTAGGTGAATTATACTTTTTGATTCAACTCAATTCAGGTGAACTTCACCTCGCTACGAGGTGAAATTTACCTTTTTTGGATTCACATTTTTTCTCGGTGAATTGTACCTTTTTTCATATCGTTTTGCTGGCTTAAACAGCCTCTCTAGCCTAAAAATTTCCGTTCGGATGAGATTTTATTGGTCTTCAGAGCTCATCGATACACAAATATCTTTTCTGAATGATTTTCTGGAGTCAGGAAGAAGAATTGAAATTTCGTGAATCACGTCACTCGCGTCGCAGAATAAGCCTCTTTGTGTATTTATTCGAAGGAGCAACTTTATTTGGTAAAGAAGCATTTTCTTCCATAAACTTTAATCTTCTTACAACTTTTACATCTTTTTTTGATTCTAAACTTAATTCGTTTATCATGTTTCTGCAATTATTCTTTAAACGTCATGACTGTCTTAAAAGTTGATTTGGATTTCTGAGTCTTTATCAGAGTTTTGGTTAAGGTTTGTTCTATGAAGTGATGATCAAAATAACGTCAAAAAATTAAAATTTGAGTTGAAAAATTGATTCGTTGATAAATGAAATACAGCGGAACAAAGCCAAATATAGATGTCTATTATTATGTAAGATTTAATATTGTACACGAAGATTCGAGATAGCTATCAAAACTTTCATTGGACCCCACCATATTTCTACATCATCGAATGAATCTATTCGTGATGATTCAAAAAATCCAAGCTACACTGAAAAACAGCAAGAAATCGAAGTATTTACAAAAAAAAATTTTGACTGTTTGAAAGATTTGAAATTGTTTTGTTTTGGAATATTGAAATATTAAAATAAATTTATCAAACAACGAATCTTATATCATTAAAATCGGTAAACATTTTCGGCCAAATTTAATATATGAATTTGTGATTAGTATTCATAGAAAATGATATATTTGAAACTCAAAAGTTTAGACATTATTTTTAAGATTTCATTAGTATGAGGAAGAAACAACTTGAAAGGGTTTACGATTTTGAACAAAATTGAGAATTTGAACTTACATTTTCGTTATCGAAAAATATAGTTTTTGAAACCTTTTTTTTTATTTTACCAGAAATCAAAATGAGAACTAGAAAGCTGAATCGGAATGCTTGTAATAAAAAAATTAGAAGAAATTTTATAACCGTATTATCTGACTACATTTCGCGACCAATTGCTAAATTTTGTCAAATTTTGACTTATTTTTTTTTAAACCGTAAAATGAGCATTCATGAATTAAAATTTGTTGGTTTATTCATTCTAAGGCCCGGAAATATTTATCTACTTGAAATGATAATTTTGTGTGCATAACAAACAAATGAACCTCAATGGCTTTTAACAGTTGTTCAAATAAAAAAAAACATAATTTGTAGAATTTGAAGAAAAATATAAAAGTGAAAAACCCTCGTTTAGTTTTTTTTTAAATTAATTTGCCTCTTGTAGTATACATTTTTATGATTTAAAATTTTCAATGCATCTTTTTAATATTTCAACAGAACACATCGAAAGTATATTTTCTATAAATGAGAATAGGTATTTGGAAAGAATTGCACCAAAGTTTGAAATGATAAAATTTATCAGTTTACAATGGCAAATCTCTATAATTAAACGTTACTAAGCTGTACTCGTTTTGAAAATGTACTGATTCAGAAGAAAGAAAATTGCTTCCGTTTGCAATAAAACAATGAAAATCTGTGGCGATGTGAAAAGGATAATGAAACTGAGTTCTTATCAGGATACAATGTATCTTAGCGATCACCATTATTTTTAGTAAGCATAAAATTAAGTGAGGCTCTTTCAAACTTGGAAATTTCCTTAATATGCTTTTTTTTTGTAAATTTAAAACGAAGATCAGCATTATTCAATATTTAAATTTTATCTATAGAAACATTTAATTGACTGTTTCGCGCATTATTGTGTGTTTTTTATTCTTTACATTAATGCTGAGTTTGCTCACTCGTGAGTGTTGCGTTTTTATCAAGCATGCACTTGAAACCAAATTGAAAAATTTGACAAAATTGCCCAAAATAACAAAATTGCCCAAAATAACAAAATTGACAAAATCGACAAAATTCATAAGATTGACAGAATTGACAAAATTGACAAAAATGTCAAGATTGAAAAGATTGACAAAATTAACATAATTTACAAGATTGATAAAACCGATAAAATAGACAAGATTGACAAAATTGACCAAATTGATAAAGTTGATATAATTGACAAACTTGACAAAATTGGAAAAATTGTCAAAATTGACAAAATTGACAAAATCGATAAAATTTACAATACGAACAAAATTGACGAAATTGACAAGATTGATAAATCTGACAAAATTGAAAAAATTGACAAAACTGACAAAATTGATAAAATTGACAAAATTTACGAAAATGGCGAAATTGACAAAATTTGCATAATTCACAGAATTAACAAAACAAAATTGACTTAAATTGACAAAACAAAATTGGTGAATTTGATAAAATTGACATGGTAGACAAAACCGACGAAATTGACTGAACTCACAATGTTGACAAAATCAATTGATAAAATTGACAATATTGATAAAATTGAAAAAAAAAATTGCAAAATTGACAAAATTGGCGAAATTGACCTGATTGACAAAACAGACAAAAAATGGCAAATTGCCAAAATTTCAAAATTTTCATAATTTTTTATTTTCAAAATTAATTCTACCGATTTTCTACGTTTCGGTATCGTATTTTACTCTAGCAATTGAAATTTTATCCAATAATTTTATCAATGTATTTGTTTCCATTTACTTGAGAGGTTGAATTATTTGAAATACATAATCAGGCATCTTTTTTCAAATTGTATTCTTAATTTTTAAATTAAGAATTAAAAAAATTGAATTTTTAATTCATAAATTTTTTTTGGATCATTTTTAGTCGTTATAAACAGTGAGCGCGATAAGCGCCTTTGAGTATGCAATACAGTAATCAATATGCACAAAATTCAGGTATAGTACAAGAATATTTTAAATAAAATTTGTAATTGTCATGTAAGCCACATAACATTCAAGACATCAACGGTATTTGAATCAATTGAATTATCTCGATAGCACCTCAGATAGCACGAAATATGAACAGTAGAACCCCGCTTATCCGAGCTCTGATTATCCGCGCTTCCGCGTTATCCGAGCCACCATGTATATCTAAAATCCATGTTAAATGTGTTTTATAATCACGATACATTATTAAGCTATTAAATTGACGTTTTTTTGGCAATTTTAAAATCCAAACTTGCCAGAAACGTCGATTAAATAGAAAAAGCCCTGTAAGCACCGAGTTATGCGCCTGAATGATATGCAATACCAAGTATAAAAGTATAGTGTTTGTCAGTGTATTTGAAGTTTTACTTATCCGAAGAGATCCGAAGTGTTCCTCGACTACCTCGGGGTTCTACTATATATTGCTGATCCACTCTTTTTTTCTATTTCTGCGATAGCTGATTTGGGCTCCCGTAGGGTACCACTGTAAAAAAAATTACAGTATTCAAGAAAAAAATGAGCATTGTTCTACATAAGGATTATTTATCGACTGAAATTAAATCGGATGAACAAGCGGAAAACATTTAAAGATGATTTAACAAAAAGTTGTCAAACAAACATGTATACCAAATATTATTATCGGATTATCTATTGTTTATAAAACAAAAAATTGTGTTTGCTTTGAGCTTGGTCAATCAGCGGTCAAAATCACGGAAAAATGAATAATAAAAAAAAAAACTGTTTGCGATGGGATCAATCAGTGGACAAATTCACGAAAAAAAAAAGCTGTAGTTGTTTAAATAAGTTTAGAGTTCGACGACACGGTAGCGATCATTCATTGAATGTTGGATTTCGTGCTATGTTTTGCAGTCGGAGTTTTCCGTATAAAGTTTAACTGAAAAGCGGTTAGCGTGTAGAAAACCGACAGATTTTATACTGATTTGACAGATCGCACAAGTTTCGCAGTTATGAGTGTGCAGTTCAATTTTTTGCGATGCGAATGGTATTATTTCCTATAATAGATCATTATCCGTACACAACTCCTTTTTTTAACTTCTCATATACGATTTGTTACATTTTAACGACAGCATAATTGAATTCGACCAGCATATAAAGTATCAAAGACGCATTTATCGCATCAAAAATCTTCGTCATGCCAAATTCGTTAATTCTCAGGCTATGGAAAAATGTGTTTTCAATAGTGTTCAATATTTTTTGTTTTGTCTGGGATTTGAACGCTCGTAATTAATTCAATCTCAATGAATACTAAGAATAATAATATTTCATCACAGAGAACAGACGTACAAGCTCGAACAAAAAATCTTCCAAAAAGTGTGTAAAATTTCAAATGCTGACATTCAAAAAATACGTTAGAAATTGACTTGAAATAGTGCCATCTATTGCGCCGTTCAAAAGTTACAAATCAAATTTTCAAGTGGCTAGTTTTCGAAAAGGCCCAGCCAAAAAACAAAAAAATTGTTATAAAAACAATCGTTGGAAATTTTACACAAGTTTCATGGGCTAGCTTGTATGTCTGTTCTCTGTGATTTCATTCCGATGACTTCATGTTTTGTCCTCTCTTGCAAAATAATGACACAGAAAACAGACGTACAAGCTCGAACAAAAAACCGTCAAAAAAGTGTGTAAAATTTCAAATGCTATCACCAAAAAAATACGTTAGAAACTGACTGCAAACAGTGTCATCTATTGCGCCGTTCAAGAGTTACAAATCAACTTTTAAGTGCCCAGTTTTCGAAAAGGCGTAATCGTAGCCAAAAAACAAAAATTAGTTCAAAAAGGGTGTTGGGATTTTTACACAAGTTTCGTGGGCTAGCTTGTACGTCTGTTCTCTGTGATAATGATTTGAAGATTGATTCAAGAATTTACTTCTTAACTTTTCAATGAAATTAGTGAGTAAGAGTGAATTTTTTAACTGTGTTTACTGCTCCGGCTAGCCTACCGCACGGAAGGCTACCGTCGCTCGATTAGAAATTTTCCCAGTAACCGCAATATTCTTTTGTAAAGCTTGATAAATATATGCACTCAGAGGAAATCTTATAAATTTCATAAGATACATCTTATGAACCACTTTTTTGCGTCCAAATTAATTTTTCATAAGAGTCTTGTGAAATTCTTTCAATTTTCTTACGATGTTCTTATGAAAAATAGAAGAAACGGCATTGTGAAAATGATGAACACATTCATTATAGCATCAGTTTTTTTTCATCATCTAACAGTACGAAGCATTCGCCAGTTATAGTTATTATAGTTTTCCTTCAATGTTAAATGTTATTGTTATCTCCGGAATGGTAAGTTCGATTTGATATTTTTGGTGTGAACGTTGAATATATTAGTAAACTAAAATACATTATTTGTTTACTTTTCAGCAAGCTGATCGGCAAAAAAACGAAAGGTCGAAGATTAAGATGCGGCAAAAAAAAACTTTGATGGAGCCGTCTGTTTATGCACTGCTGATGGTGACCATGGAGGATTGGCAAATTTGGCAAACAATAAAGTGAATGTTTTCAGCATGAAATATCGAGAATTTTTCTTATTAGAAAGTGATTTACTGTTTCCATAAGAATCTCTTATGAAAAGCAACAACCTCTCATTGAAGTAGGCGTTCATCTTCAGAATTCATTCGCGTCATAAGACAATCTTACGAATTTCATTAATTTTTCTTATGGCGCCACTTCATAAGAGAATCTTATGGCATACATAATAGTATTTTTCTGAGTGTAGAATCAATTTTAGCCTGCAGCGCATAACATTTCACAGGTTTTGAATTTCCCATTTTTCTCACATTTCTATTATATTAGCTGTAGCTATCTATTGATAGAGAATGATGGTGAATCTTTTTATGGGTCGATTCACGATGACGTATGTTCCCTTTTGTGGTGACCGTGACAGTTCGCGCGTCCTGTTTACAAAATTTTACGAACGAGAAATGCACTGACAAAATACTTCACACATTAGTGTGTGCAATTTCACACATTTTGGAAATAAGTAGACCAACACATTAAATGTGTGAAGGTACTGCTGCACATTTTTGTGAAACACCGCTTAAGAAACGAAATGTGAGCGTTTCACACATTATGCAAAAAGCGTTTAAAACGGGAAAATGTGTGAAATAATGAGGGCTTAGAAAGGAAAATGTGTAAAATCAAGAAATATGGAAAAAGGCCGCTATTTTTATGAATGATTGGAACCGAATGAAATGCTGGTGATTTTTAAAGTGCTTTTATTTATTTAAATGAGGATTCTAAATATTTTTTTTTTGTGTTTTTGAAAACTCCTCTTAAGTTTCTGCCGAACAATTCCTCGCCAAATGGTACCGACAGCAAGCAGTTGGCTGAGTCCGAAATCTAGAATAAGGAACAAAATAATTGATTAGTATGATGTTTATAGATTTGAATAATGGCGGCAACTTACATTTCACTTGTTACGACGATCCAACCGTATAAATTCTTCGACGTATTATGGTTGACACCAAATTGATTGAGAAAACAACAAGTGTGATTTCACACACTTTCATCTTATAAAGACTGATTCGGATAATGTGTAAATTTCGAATCTGTATGGTGTGTAAAAATCACAAACCGTTTTGACAGCTCCATATATTTGCCGATAATGTGTGGAATAATTTGCAAAATGTGTGAAATGATTTATCAGTGTGGGGTGCGGCGAATTTTTTTGTGTAGCTGCACGGTCAAGAAATTTAACTCAAAACTCAGTTGAGAGGTAGCAAAAACCAAGTTCTATTTTGTGAATTAAATTTAGCGCATTTTTTGGTTTCTCATGTTTATCTTTTTGGAAATGAACAGAATGTTGAAAATTCGTAAAAATTTCGAAAAGGAGGTTTGTTTATTAGAATGTTTCAACATGTTTTCAAAACCCATCTTCAACACATTTGTTCTGGACCAACCAGTTTGCATTGAATATTCTGGGAAAGCGCGTCTACTTAAAACAAAAAATCCCATCGAATGTCCAAATGTAGAAACTTCTAAGGAATTCCAATGTGCCGAATCGATTGTCCGGAAGCCTCATGTGTTATTTTTACCGGAAGCTGTAAACAAATGCACATACTTGTACCACCTTGTACGATAACAAAATACGTTGACAGAAGAATCCAATATAGGAAAATTCTCCTGTTAACATTCCGAAAGTAAAGTCTGCACTATTATAATTTTCTACGACATGATATTTTCGAGGAATAAAAATAACGTCAGATAGTTTGACAACTACTCACACTGACATGAGACTTAGAACAAAATTCCTCTCAGTTTTTGGCTAGAAGCCCTATCGTCGACATTGTGCGGCAGCAATTCGAGCATGAAAATTTTACTGGTATCGACATTCTCGTTAATTTTCGAGCAGCGCCAGTCAGTATGTCAGTGGTTTAACTTTTAAGTTTAAGTCCATTTATTCCAGCTGGATTTCAGCTGGATTAACAAACAAAATGATTGATTTTTCATTATTTGATACTCGAAACATCAAATTTTCTTTTTATTTTTTTTATCTCAAAATTGAGCTGAGAACTTTTGCTAAAAACGTGTGAATGAGAATTAAATGAGAACCCAAATGTTTGCTTTGCTTCATCAGCGTGTAGAATTGGAAAATAAGGAATCAAAACAGGAATCGCGAAATGTCAAAAACAGTGAGGCCAGGCACTGCGTGAATCGACCTATTGACATCACAAATCGTCCAGTCATGTTCCTAAGCCCCTGTGGTTATGCATTTTTTCTAAATTGTCAATCATTTTTTCGCACTTACTTCTTTCTGAACTATCAAGTGAAGATCATCCAAACACATATACTAGCAAAACATCAAAAATTGCAATCGAGCGCAGCAACAATGGTTAAAATCGGTCATTATTTAACGAAACGGCATGCATTTCACATTGAGTGTCCTGGTCGGACATTTAGTCGCCTCATTAAAATAGTGATGAATATCACCCTTGAAAAAGTTAGCCAATTTTTGAAGCTTAATAACTTTTTTATCTTAACTTTAATTGAGATGAAACCTTCGTATGGAATGTTTGTCATAATTTAGGCTTTAAGAAAACCCGTTTTTGAAAGAAATTGGTCGAAGGAGACAAAAGTTATTGACGAAAAACTGGTTTTTCATGTTCCTCTCGAACAAAATGTCTCAAAATTCCATACACACTTCAGGCTCGTTGAGCGACCCCTTCCCGTGGTCCGATCTGGCCCAAATTTGGCATGAGATCTTGCACTAGGCCCAGGATCAATTTTAGCCTGCAGCGTATAACTTTATAAAAAGTCGGGTCATTTGGGGCAGTCTAATCCCCAGGGATCAAGTATCCTCATTCTCCCCTACACTATAAGTCGTAAAAGGCACTTAAGGCAAACATCTATATTTATTTAATGCCCATTTAAAAATAATTCTCAAGAAAATTTAGAGTTAAAAAAAATAGTAAAATGAGTACTTATCAAAAAACACTGCATTGCATAAATTCAGGCCTTTGATGTTGTTATTTTTATGACGAAAGTTATCCCGCATCAATACACCATAAATTCACGCGATTTCTCGTAGCACTCAAAGAAATTAATTTTCAAAACAATTGAATTACTTGAAATTATTTTTTGTTTATTTTGTAAAAATTCAACAATTTTTTGCGTCTTAAAACAAAATTTCCAAAATGCATTAAAAGTGAAGACAAAAAATGAGTGCATTTAAACAAGTAAATACAAATTCGTGTCGAATGAATTGCAATCAGTAAATCCTAGCGATATGCGCTACATTTCAGAGAACGCAATTCGAAAGCGTGTGCCCATAAAGGTTCATCCAAGGTCTATATAGTTATTCTCTTCCTCCCGGGAAGAACAACCAATTTAATTGGTAACAACAAGAAAAGAATCATAAAGGCTATCACGTTCTACCAGTTTTTTTCTTCGTCTCACCATTCGCATTTCGCTCTCGATACCACGACGACGTAGTCGTTGTCGATGATTGGTGCTGCTCGATCCACTTCTTTCCACGCTTTCGGTTTGGGTACTTTTTCTTTCGATACAGATGTAGGTAACTTTATTGTTTGGTAAGGAGTATATTTTTCAAGATCAACCGGTAGAGGAATAACGAACGAAAAATAAAAAGAGTTAAGGTCACACCAGTGAATGAGATCAACAACTGTGGGCACGAAGCCAAAGAAGGTGCCCTCAAGCACCTACTCGTTCCTCGGTGTTATCCAAAGAGTGTACGTATAGTAAAATAGCGCAAGGTCATCCGACAAGTTTTTCTGATACATTTTATTGAAAAGATAGTTGGAAGTGGATGGTTTGTTCTTTTAACAAAATTGTTTTTTGATCCTGATTCTGCACCGGGCTTGATCGGTCCCACTTCGATGGTTCATGGCTGAAGAACACGTGTTGGTTGAGACTTCAAGGATGAAAGCAGTAGGGAAAGGATGAATAATTGAATTCACTGGAAGCAACGAAGTGGCGTTTTTTTTAATTGGAGGATCAATGGTTGAAATTTGTACCAGAAAATAGGAAGTCGTTCTCCTTGACGTGTCCATCTGTTAACCTGTTAAATATGCTTAAAATTCATTTAAAAAAAACTGGTAGTTTTCCGACTAAAGTTAGTGAAATAACTTCGAAAGTAAGCTGAACAAGTCAATTTAAATTTTGGTAATAAATTGACTGTTGAAATCTACACTCAGGAAAATAAGCTGTAACAATTTGCAAGTTTCAACGGGGAATATGTGATATCGGAATGTCAAACGCCAAGTTTTGTTTTGCCTAGTTTATTGATCTCTATACAGGTGAATCATGCGTCCAGGATGGCAAATCCTTCCCACGGGTCGAGGAAGGAAAACCTGGACGCCGATTCACCAGGCTTCACAGCTTGAGCTAACAAAACAACAGTTCTACAAATAAATAGGTAAGTAGGGTTTCACGTTGTTTGTGTGGAAGGAACCTTTTGGGATTGATTTGGGGCGGGAGTTTGTTTTCGTGAGGAGTGGGGAGGTGAAGAAGATTTGATCAGTGATCTGCGATTTACCAGCCATAATGGGCGTGGGTTCCGTCGTAGCTGACATGAGCGACCTCAACAGCTGGGGAGTAGGTCAGGGTCTTGGTGGCGTGGGCGGACACAACTGGGGCAGCGTGGGCATAGGTAGCGACAGCTGGGGCAGCGTGGGCGTAGGTGGCAACTGGGGCGGCATAGGCGACCTGCTTAGCGACAACTGGGGCGTGGGCGTAGGTGGCAACAGCTGGAGCAGCGTGGGCGTAAGTGGCTACGGCTGGGGCGGCATAGGAGACCTGCTTGGCGACAACTGGAGCATGGGAGTAGGTGGCAACAGCTGGGGCATGAGCGTAGGTGGCAACAGCTGGGGCGTGGGAGTAGGTGGCAACAGCTGGGGCAGCGTGGGCGTAGGTGGTAGCCAGAGCCAGCTTGGGGGCTTCGTTGGTGATGCGGGTGTCAGACTTGCGGACGCTGGAGTATGGGGTGTCGACGGCCTTGGAGTAGTGGCTTACGGTGGCATCATGGCTGCGGATGGTGCTCTCGTGGGTAGCTCCGATGGCTGGGGTGGAGTAGTGAGCTGGGGCGGAGTAGTGAACTGGAGCAGCATGGGCGTAGGTGGCTACAGCTGGGGCGTGAGAGTAGGTGGCAACAGCTGGGGCAGCATGGGCGTAGGTGGCCACAGCTGGAGCAGCGTAAGCCACAGACTTGGCCAGAGGGGCAGCCTGGGAGATGGTGCTGTAGCTCACAGCCGAGGCTGGAGAGTAGTGAGCACCGTACGACACTGGAGCTTCCAGGTATCCAGCGCTAGCAACGGCCAACGAAGCCAGGAATACGACGAACTGCAAATACAACAACACAAAAAGAAGGCACAATTAATTTCCAATCACAACACACAACTGGTATCCTCAAATATAGATGGCACTGTTCTATCACTAAGAGTCCCGTACCTTGAAAGCCATTATGCTGGTACTTGAAATGAGTGTGTTACTACTGAGTTCACTGTGATCAATGATACTGTTTGTTCGGCGACGTCCAATATTTATATCAAAAAGTTATTACGAACCAAACCCAAACTATACCACACTATTTGGTACATACTCTACATATCTTCAGAAGCTCTCAGAGGTGCCTCCAAGGGGCCGAACAATAACCTCGATCGAGACGGAATTTTACACCACCTCCCGAAGACAGAACAACTGGTGTGGATCCAAACCCCGGCGGTCCCGAGGAAGGGTGGCGGTGGCCAGGATCAAAAAGAACTTCTACGAAACTTCGCGACAATTCGCGTAAAGCCTTCCACCCCAAAAGGAAGCTCACACAAAAGCCGAGAGCAAAGCAAAGCGAAAAAAAACCATTTTAATAACAGCAACTAAATGTGCACCTTCGTCCGATCGATCCTAGCACGAGAGAACCCACCCGAGAGAAAAGAGGGTGTCTTATTTCGGATCGGCAGAGACTTGATACCGCCAGGAGACAAACAACACACTTGAATCCACCCAACGTGAGATCGTATGTATCTGTAGAGGACTTTCGCTTTCGTTCGGTTTTCGGTTCTGTCTGTGGGAGAACCCTTTTTCCGAATCTTGCGCGATGTCTTTTTCGGTTTTGGATGACGCGATCATCGAGTTGTTGTTAGGCTCCAATCAAAGCTCCAAAGAGTCTGTCGAACTTCACGAATCACTAACCTTCGGTTTCATTCAAGTCAAGTATGGAATGGGATAGGTGGTGTGTGGACGAATTGTCTGCTAATGCCACCTCACTGCAGTTTGTTGTTTTTTTTTTGTTAAAACTTTGGGAGGGGACCGAATCCCATTTCCGAATTTGCAATCGAGCCTCCTCCCCCTTTCGGTTTCAATCAAACCACCCGGTTAGTTTTCATTGAGTTAAACTGGCTTGGCCCGGAGGAAGAACGTATACCTAACGCACGTTGCCAAAATTTAATCCAATTTCATCTCCGGAGCTCGTTTGACGGGTACAAAAAATACGAAAAAAAACTGTCCTCACACGAGACCCAAAACGACTAGGGGTAGACAAAAAAAACTGCTCTAAGTTACCGTACTCCGAATTGATTGATCGATTCACTCGAGTCGCTATCAATCGGGTCGGCAGAGATGTGAATTACTCACTCCAGCAGCGTGTCGCTGGAAATCTCGTCAGGTTAGATGCGGATTAGAGCTAGACGAACCGTCTGGACCACCAAATCCGTGCGGACTCTAGGGGCAACAACATAATTGATTTGGACTGTAGTTCGGAGTCCCAATCCGAGCTGGAAGGTGGAGTATCGAACATTTCTGGCTGTTAGAATTTGCATCGCAGCATTTTAGACAACGTTTAACTGCCAAGTGAACATGCAACAATTTGATAAGGAGGAGTGTGATTTTCGAACGAGTGTTCTGAGTTGGGTTCAAAGTTGAGAGTGAAGAAAATTCGTGTTGGGCATTGACGTTCTCGAATATCTGTGATTGCTTTTTGAGAAATATGGCAGCGGTGTGTTTTTTGTTACGAAATCAGCTTTAGCTCAACTGAGCCAGAAACAGAATAATAATAATTTGAACTCCAGGACAATCTAAAAATCATGTTTAGCTCAGCTTGTGCCAAGAGTGTCTTTGAGAAATGAGGCAAACGATGATTAAAATAAAGCAACTTCAAACCATTATGTGAGAGAAAATATATCACTAAAAATTATAAATTAGGTGTTGAGAAAAAGTGGTAGAAATTTTGACACTTACGGCAAATTTTGAAAGTTTTGCCATGCAAAAACATTTTCAAGATCTGTGGCCTTCTAGTTTTTTTACAACACGTGTTGTATTTTCGCATGCTGTGATGCAAAAATAGCAATACGGCTGAAATAGAAACAGTGTTGTAAAAAAATACAACGCCCCAAGATCTTGAAAACATTTTTGCATGGTAGAATTTTCAAAATGTCAAAATTTCTACCATTTTTTCCCAACACCAGTGAACTTGCTCTTAAAGTTATTAGCACGAGTCTGAAATTTTCCCAACGAGACTTGCCGATCCAACGTCTTTGAAAGTTCAAATTGAGATATTTTTAAAGTTAAACGAGATTTGATCTTTTATTCAAGGTTCCCTAAGCCTAGGCCAAAATCAAGCGAAAACAAAAGATAAAAGGCCATTTACTATTTTGGCCATGTTAGTTCTCGTTTCAAAGTTTGTTAGTGTCAGACAAAAATAATTCTATAAGTTTGTCTTCTACTCATTGCATACATAAAGGCGCAATTTTTTAATTTTTAGATAAAACAGTTTTTTAGTCCTTTTTATCAGGTAGTTGTTGGATACATGTTAGTTTTTGGACAAATTAGGATTTAGCGAAAAACAATAATAATACCAAAAATATACAAAAATTAGGAAAATGGATTTCAAAAATCATTTCTTTACTCACAGTTATCACACAAACTCAAAAAATAATAAATTTCACTGATAAAATAAATAAAAACTGCCCAAAACAAATCATAATAATAGTTTCAAATCAATGATATTTTCGGTAAGTCATTGTTAAATTTGTCAAAATGATGCTTCTTATTCTGAAATTGGATTTTTGCTTCAAAATAATTTTCAAGCTGTCTAATTGATAATTTAGTGTTAGGTTAGAATAAAAAAAAATATTTTGTTCACTTCATAAACCTAAACTAAGTTACAAGTGAGAACTATTCCTGACTATGTTCGAACTAATTCTGAAGCTTCCCTAATGAATAACCCCTTATATATCATTCTATCACAAAGAACATATGGTTCTTCTTAATCAGTTTCATTAGCTAACAACTGTTTTTAAATAATACAATTCTAATGAAGCTCGTCTGGTCGCATTCCAATCAATCAGTCGAGGCCACAGCTGTTTTGTTTTTATTACCATTGTCCGTCTGGATGGTGTTGATAAACTGTTTGGATGGTGTTGACGTAACTTCTTTCTTCTTAGGTGACTTCTTCCAGAAATTCAAATGTTTCGATAAGGTGTTGATATATTCAAGAATTTTTCAATCTCGTGTTGTTTTTCCTCCGACAACTGTTTTGTTTTGTTTTGGCTCTGTTGATATTTCCGTCAATGCTGTTTCGCCTATCTTCTAAGGCTTGATGTTTATTTGAAGTGAATTCCTTCTAGAAAGAACTAATCGAATTGCAAAATTAATTATAGTTATCGTTACCAATGTTCCGGTGAATGATCCAAAAAGGTTGAATTTCCATTCCAATGACTGATTTTGTAGTTCGATGAAATCCATTTTTGCACAGAGATAACGTTGAGTTCGTCAATTACTATTTCAAAGAAATAGTAAACTATGATTTTTTTTTGAGGTGAAGTTTTCTAAAATATATGTTATGGCCCATAATATGGGTATAATTGATCTCTGTAGTGTAAAGTTGTGAAATATTTATTATTTCCTAAATTCGATAATACCGCTGAAGTATCAGGTACAGCATATTTAATCATTAATTGTATCATTAATTTTTTGACATTTAATTTTCTATAGTCAATTACAACTCTAAATTACTTTTGACCTGAGGCATCCAATCCATACAGGGGAATTATAAGGTGAATGAGATTTTCTTATAGTTCCGTCATTCAAACATTTTTGAATTTATTTTTCAATTTCTTCTTTAAAAGCTTGTGGATAAGGATATGATTTACTATATATCGGATCATTATCAGTTGTTCTGATAGTAAAGCTAAATGATCATTTAGTATCCGGACATTTTATTTCGGTGATAGCTACATTACTAGAGATTGGATATGCAAAACTTTAGCAGCGTTGTATTGGTTATGAAAAGGACTATCTTGACATTTTTTGCCAGATTTTTAAGATAACCTGTGCTTGAGATATTAACGATACAAAAAGACATGGTAAAAATAATTTTGCACAAGTTTGCGCCTTTTGTGCATTTTGCGCCTCGAAAATTCTTCATTGTCGGCTTGAACTGTAGATTTTTTCTGATTATTTTTTGGACCAAGTGGTTAAGAAGTATAAGGAACCCTTGATCTTAAATATGGTAAAAAGTCTATGGTTATTAGTGATAACTGAATGCAGACCCCTTAAATAATGAAATAAATCCATTTTCGGCAGGCAAAAAGTGATTCCTGACTAAAAGACACCATGTAAATAACTAATAGTGTGCAGTTCAATAGATCGCAATCTGTGCAACCGATTTTAACGCAATGTGATGTGTTCTGATGGACAAGGAAATTAATGTTAAAATCGAATTTGAGAGGTCAAACTCATGGAAAGGTTCCAACCAGATTCCAATTGCTTTTTCCAGGTGAGATTGTGTAAAAAATCATGATTTTGCGAAGGTTTTGCTTCTATGGTAAAAATAATAGATCAATACATGACTGAAAAAAGTGTGCAAAGATAAAAAAAATATTATGAAAAAGTAAGAGTATTTCTTGAAATCATTAATATTTTTTTTAATATTTTTTCATTAAATGTCATATTAACACCTTCATTTCTTCCATAGAAAGTTTTTCGATCAAAAAAATTGTTTTAAAAATACACACGTTTGTTACTGCCCGGATTCTAAGTGATCATAGCCTTAGCTTTAATTTTAGCTGTAAATGGCAATTTTTCATCGGGGGGTTGGAATAAATCTTGATATTTTTCTAAAATTTTCATTAAACCATTTTTTTTTCATTAATTTTCAAATGATCGTCTCTAATTTGTATTTTATAAAATTTGTTGAAATTCTTTCTGTAATAATGGAATTTCATGATTATTGGGCAAGATAATCTTTTCATTCTTTACATCAAGAATTGATTTTAATTCTTCCAAGGTATCTAAAACCTAAAACAGCATCAAATGTTTTTAATTCTTCCATGTGATAAAATTTTACTATAAGATTAGAACATTGTTTAAAAAATCTTCCTTGTGAATATTTTTCAATTTTAAGATCTCCTCCAACAGAAGATACTTTAAAAGGTTTTTTAACTTTATGAAATCTTCTCGTAAACTTGAGGTGAATATAATTCTAAAGTATATTTTATTCTAAATAATTAAAATTAGCAAAATCTTCATACTCCTGCACAAATTCTTCAGTTTCTGCAGTTTTGTTACATTGCTTTTCGTACATATGTTTGCATATACTTTTCAAATGTAAGAGAGTCTAACTCTACATCTTCTGAAAAATCATCTTCATTCAGAATATGTTCTTCTTCTTCCAATATTGTGGAATATTGAGGATCAGGATCTAAAGTATTCATATTAAATACCTACTTTTTGTCTTTTGAAGGGTGGTTGGGGTTTTGAAGTAAATAGAAGGCCAATTTACATAATTTACCTGTCGTGATCTTATGGGCTGATCTACATCCATAGGTTCTGGTCTATTAAATTTTGCTGGAACTGGTGGTCTTGGTTGAAAAGTTTGTTGTTGTGGTCTTGGCTGAAAAGATGATTATTGGGAAATCTATAGTTTTGCATAGGTAGGGTAAAACTGTACAAAACGCACCAGCTAAGCATAATTGCTATTTATAGCGATACCAATCATTTAAGAACCAAATTGAGAGTTGACAACGATTCAAGGATGAAATCTACGTATTATCGAAAAGAAAAAATATGATAAAAACTCGATTTTGACTATATTTTTGTAAAAAAACTAAAACAGCCAGAAAACAAACCGCGGGGTAGAACGCCAAAACTAGTGGACAGAACGCACCAAACAGGAAGGGTGGTAAGAAATAGAACAATGATTATACGGAATGTAATTATTGAAACACCAAATGTTTAATTACATGTTCATCGTAGTTTTGTAAACTACCATTTTTTGGCTAAAAGTCATTTAGTATTTCTAAACTGATCGAAAATTTCGCTTTTCAAAATACACTTTTTAATATCCTTATATATAAAACGCCTTCAAGTAGGCAACGAAATTCAATTTTTTCGACTGATATAGTGATATCGCGGCAAACATGGCGGCCGATAATTTTTTCGAATCGAATATTAGTGCACCGTTTTAACTCGAACAAGGACGAAATTTGTTATAATTATGCAATGTTATCGTCATTTGGGAGTCAGCAAATAAAAAGAAAGGCATTTTGTTTTGATATTCGGGTTTTGTCAAAAGTTAACAGCATTCAAAATTTGAGCGTAAAACACGTGGTCTTGTGGGCATTCTGCCCAAATTTTCATATGTTTGATTTTGGATAAAATTTGTAGGAAGTTAATAAAATACAACAAAATATTTATAGTCTTTCGAAAAAGTACATGAGTGGTAAAACGATAAGCTGTAGTTTGATCAGATTGCGCAAGCTGTTTTACCATAAAACCTTATATGTAACTTATGAAAAATTACAAGTTTCACGCTGATTCCATTAATTCCTCTATTTCTAAGAACTAAAGTAGATTTTTTGAACTTTTTATCTATTGAATGATGAAAAAGCTTGTTTACTACAATAGAAATGAAGAAAAACATCATTCGAAGCCATAGGCTAGTGTATATTTGAGAAAGAATGACATGGGCCATTTTACAGTTGGCAGTTTACTTGTACAGTTTTCCCCTACTGGTACGAATATGGGTTGATTTCGTTGAGGTTGATGTTGAGGTAGAATCTTGGGTTGTGGTCTCAGTGGGATATCTGGAGCTCTGCGAATAATATTCTTCCTGAACTATACATTTTGATATGTAATACAGTAATTGTAAGCAGTAGCTAAAGAATCTGGATTGAAATTTCTCAAAAAATTTCCAATATCTCCATCCAATCCTCTCATAAAAGCATCAATGGCTTTCCTATTATAGCAATTTATGATAGCCTTCATTGCTTTCGGATGAGAATATTCATTACTTATTCTTACATGAATAGAAATATGAGATAACAATTTCGATATTTCTGTATATAATATGGACAAAGGTCTTCCTCTTTGTTGTGTACATATTTGTCAACCGATAATCTAATGTTGTTGTCCTGTACTTTCCTTCTAATGGCTCTGCAACCATATGAAATTTAATAATTGAATCTATATTGCAATTTTCTTTCGGAATATACAATTTTACAAGTGTTTCCGCATCCTGAATCCAATGACTAAGTTCAGTTGGATTTCCAGTAAGAATGGGTAAACCTTTAACTAAATCAGAAATTTTTTTCGAAATTTATAAATTTACCGGTGATCCATCAGGTTTTGTGTAATGAATTGGTGGATCACTATCACCAATTTCTGTAGGAAATGCCAATCTCTCAAGGGCACTTATCCTATTTGGAAGAGCAGATAATTGTTCAGAATTCATTTTTGAAATTTTTGGGAATTTTATTTGAAGGTTACTAAATGTAGTGACTAATTCGTCAATGTTTGATGTTATTTTGATGAAATTAAAATGCTGAAAACAAAAGATATTATTATGCTGAAAAAAAAAATTAATGAACTGAAAAGAATGTTTTTAATTAATGAACTGAAAAGAAAGTTTTGATTATTTTTATTATTTTTTTGTATTTTGTTTTGTGTGTATCTTGTTATATTTTTATAAAGGCACAATTTAGGGTGATGCTTAAGAAATTCGTAAATTCTTTTAATTTAAAAATTGTCATTTTAATTTTTAAATAACCTTTATTTTCTTTTCAGTGATTTAATAATTTAGATGACTTATTATTCTTAAATCTATTTTCCACTTTATTTTACACTTTTTATTTATTTCAAATCATCTATATGACCCATTCCAGCGTGACGTCACAACGTTTGCAAAACAATTTTTTGGTATATTGTATGTAAGTTTTAGAGGTCATATCGCACATTGTTAAAAATTGTACATTATAAGGTCAAAATTTAATTCTCTACAATTTGAAACCTAAAGTATTTGTATAGAATAAATAGTTAACAAAATAGAGGCAAAAGGAATCGTGACGTCACAACGCGCCTCTTTTCCCACTTTTCAGTTTTTTTTACAACGCCGCAATTATCTGCTCTTCTATTTGATCAAATTTTATGAAAATTTCAGGAAAGTATCGATTCATTACAACCAACAAATAGCTGTTTTTTATTTTTTCAAATTTTGATTTCAATTTATTTTAGAGCGATTCAGTTCCGTGACGTCACAACGCACCATTTTTTTAAAGCAGGGTTTTGCAAAGCGTTGTGACGTCACGAAATTTGAAGGTTAGCTACATGAAATAAATCAAAGTATAATCTTAAAATGAATGCTTGATTTACTTAAAATACTCAAAAACTTAATAAATAATGTGATTTGGTGATGAAATCGATCCATTTATTCCCAAAAATTAAAAGGAATTTAATCTCAAAGGCCCATTGAGCAGATAAGGTTTGCAACACTGGTCACATCAATTTTATTCGAAGTTTTTTTATGTGATCATGTAAATATTATTTAGGACAAAACTAAAACTAGGTAATATTTATTCGTAAAAGCGTTGAAATGTGTTTCTGAATCTTTTTAATCTTTAATTGCAAAAGAAAGGAAAAATAAATGATAATTTCAAAGCCTTTGATCTTTCCAAAGATAGTTAATCGACACTAGAGTGCCTAAATCAGCCATCTAATGAAAATCTTATAAGTTGCAAGCTTAAATAGATCCTAGGCCTTACACAAAGTCCAGCTCCAAATTTGGGGATTGGCCCACGGAAATAGAGGGCACAATGAGCCTAAAATTTGTATGGAATTATAAGACATTGGGTTTGGAAGGACATTAAAACCAAGTTATGCACCAAGAAGTCCCTATCGGCTGGTTTGTTATAATTATAGTCATTCACAAAACTTTCATTATGACAAATAGTTTATCTCAAGATCCCATTTCGACAATGGTTTAGTTAAAAAGGTTTTTTAATTTTAAAAATTAGCTTCTGATGGGTCAAATACAAAAAATACATGAATGATCGATAATCAACGCTAATTTTGAATGTTATAGGTGTTTTATGATAACTCTAATCAAAACGCGTTCCTCAGATGAAATATTGTCATAATCAAAGTTTTAAAATACTCAAATTAAAAAAAAAATGGTTGATAAAGACCTAAATTATTGACGAGAAATGGTTTTTTTATCATGCCGAACAAAATCTACATAATTCCATACAAACTTCAGGTGCGTTGCGCAACCTCTTTCCTTAGAATAGTCTGTGAACACGGGGTTCGATTTAGATTTTCTAGTAACATTCTTTGAGGTGGAAATTTCAATAAAAGCAGTTTTCTATTAGAATAATTTATTTTATTTTATTGATTAATTTTCTGTGAAAATCTTATGAATTTTTTAATAAAAAAGTTAATCTATTAAGTTTACCAGTTTATCAGATTTGTTTTAATCTCATTACATTTATTTGATGGTACTTATTTTGTTTGAACAGAGTGCCAGAAAGAATTAGAAGCTACTAGCGGTGTTTTTCATTCTAACATAGATATATGAAGAACTTGATCTTTAACAAGATTTTTATTCAAATCACAGATAACTATCTGCTTTATGATTCACAAATATTCTTTTACAAAATCGATGCGGATTTCATTTGTTTGATAGTTTGTTTATTTTTGAATCAAGCGTTTTTAAGCGGTGTTTTATATGTTTTATTAGAAATGTTTAAAAACAAATAAGTTAATGCAAAAAAAAAAATGTTTCTTTAAAAACTTGATAATAGAATTCGTTTATTGAAACACATTGTTGTGTTGAACTTGTATTGAAGAAATACTATCATAGTGTTGAAGTAAAAAGTCTTGAACGTTTTTGAAAAAAAGTAAATAAATTTTCGTGACGTCACAACGTATTCTTTACCCGAGTGTAACTCACAACCTGCTAAACCGATTTTCAATCTAAAAATTGCATTAATTTCCACTCGAAAAAATTGAAGAGACCTTAATTTTTCGACAGTATGTGAAATTTCAGTAAATCATAAATTTAAAAACAGTAGAATTTTCGTGACGTCACAACGCTTAAAAATAGATACATTTATCAACGATTCTAGAGCGTTAATTTGCAGTAACTATTATTTATCTTATATCATGCTTAAAAGATGGCTTTTTTACCATTATTTTGCAGTAATTTGTTTTGACATAGCTAGATTTTTGACAAAGTTATGTTATAAATAAAGAATATTTGCGAAAATCAATTTAATTTCATACTAAAATTTTTAAATTTCAACGTTAACATACTCAATTCTAAAAAAAGGTAGCTAAAAATCTTTTAATGGAAAATGACATTCAAGAAATAACCTTTCTAACGCTATGTAGTTTATATTTGGATAATGAAAAATAAAAATCGGTTCTCCAGTTGAGGGGTGCTTGGAATGGGTCATATATATAAAAATGAATTTCTGTCTGTCTGTCTGTCTGTCTGTCTGTCTGTCTGTCTGTCTGTTCCCTATAGACTCGGAAACTACTGAACCGATTTGCGTGAAACTTGGCAGGTGGGGATATCGGAGGCAGGGGAAGGTTCCTATTGTGGTTTGAGACCCCTCCCTCTCTCATGAAGGGGGGGAGGGGCCTCCCAAACAAAAGACAATTTTTTGCATAACTCGAGAACCCATCAAGCAAATGGTATTATATTTGGCATGGGGAGGTATTTGGGAACGAGGAATATTTCTATGAATATTTGGTACCCCTCCCTCCTTTCAGTGGCGTGATAGGAAAGGGGGAGGGGGGCTACCTTACAATTTTTCATATAACTCGAGAACCAATCAAGATATTGGATCCAAATTTGGCATGGGAAGGTATTTAGAAACAAAAAATATTACAATGATTATTTGAGACCCCTCCCTCTTTCCAGTTGAAAGGGGGAGGGGCCTCTTTCATATTTTTTTATATAGTTCAAAAACTAATAAAGCAAATGGAATCAAATTTGGCATGGGAGGATATTTGGATACGAACAATATTTCTATGATTATTTGAGACCCCTCCCTCTTTCCAGTAGGGAGATATAAAGGAGGGAGGGGCCTCTTTTATAGTTTTTAACATAACTAAGAAAGTAATTAAGCAAATGGAACCAAACTTGGCATGGGCGGGTATTTGGGAACGTGACATGTTCTAATGATTGTTTGAGACCCCTTCCTTCTTACAGCGGGGAGGATGGAAAGAGGGAGGGGAGTTTCATACAATTTTTACTGCATAACTCAAGAAATGCTTCTATGAATATTTGGTATCCCTCACTCTTTCGAAGAGGTGGATGAAAAGGGGGGAGGCGAGGTCTCCTTTACAATTTTCAGTATAACTGGAGAGCTGATCAAGCAAATTGAATCATGTGATTGACATGTGAGTGTATTTGGATACGAGAAATGTTTCTATTATAAATTGAAGCCGTACCTTTTAAGCGGTAAGATATAAGGAAGAAGGGGGGGTTTCCGTTTTTTTGCATAGCTCGAGAATTAATCGAGCAAATGAAACCAAATTTCATCATAATCATCAAAAAGTATTTGAGTACGAAAAATACTTTTATGAATATTAAGTTATGAACGGAAAGGTGGATGGTACTCCCTTTCAAGTTTATACATAACTCAAAAATTTACTACTTAAATAAAACGAAATTTCGCATGGCATGGAATATAGGAAGGGAAGAGGGAAGCTTACATTTAGCTTTTATTTTACAAAATCCGAGAAATGGACAATACTTAACATGGAAAATCATTTTATTATGACTCTATGATTATTTGACACATCATCCTCCTTTCAGTGAGAAGGTACATGGGAGCAGGGAGATGAGCCCAATACAATTTTGATAGCATATGTTCTCAATTTTTGCTTACGAAGCCAACAAATGGAAACAAATATGGCATGGAAAGGTACTTGGTTACGAGATATGTTTCTACGATTGCTATAGACTCTTATGCATTACAGTGTAGAGAGGGAAAGAAGGAAAGCTTAAATACTTATCAACTAATGGAATTAAATTTGATATAAGAGGATTTTTGGGAACGAAAAAAAATGTTTATTAAAGATTACAATCTCCATTCAGCAGGTGGTGAAGGGAAGGACAGGGGGGCTCTCTAATCAGTTTTTAGCATAAATCCAGAACATATCAAGCAAAAACAACCATACTTTATAAGTTAGATTATTTGCGAACGATTAATTTGGGACCCTTCTATTTAGAGCGAAACTTAAGGAAACAGATGAAAATTATCAGATCTTTAAAACAAATTTATAAATCAAGATTCAGAATATAATTTATGGTTTGTGTTGCAATTTAAAACTCCAGCTGAAGCTCTCATTTTATAGTGGTTGTTTATTAATTTCGTCATAATTTGATTTAAAATAATACCAAAAACAATAAAAATATGAATGATTTCTGAAAATATCATTTGATTCTGAAAGGTGTAGCAAAGCACACCGGGTCAGCTAGTTCATATATAAAAATGATGGAAATTTAATTTACTTTTTTTTAATTAATTATTTCCCTTATTTCCTATTTAACAAACTTTTTCACTTTATTTTTCTTTGATTTCTTTCAAATTATGGATTGTCGATGCATTTAGGGGTATGCACCCTGTTCACGCTTATTTGAGTAATATTTTTCTTTTGTTCTTACATGTGAAGCCTCATCATTCGCTGGGAACGCCAACAAGATCGTGGAAAAGTGGGGGCACACGATGAAATGTTTTATACTTCTTTAAATAGAAACTCCTCCGTTCCGGGTCAACGGGAAATATAGGAGCGTTGAACTAACAAAAGTTGATTCTATTCTCAGTGATAGTAGAAAAGATCCCTTTTCGAGTACTGTCGGACTCAAGTTCCACTTTCACGGCTGCTTTAATGCGATTGGAGAAACTTTGAAAGGTTTTTCGAACTAAGGAAACCTCTAACAGTCCTTTTAAATTCGAAGTGCTGCTGTTGAACTGAAGTTGGTAAAATCCTCTAACAGTTTACCGTTTTTTCAGTTTATTTCTTCACTTAAACACTTTCACTTTTTACTAGTCCCTATTCGGGCGCCAATTAATAATTTAGTGTTAGGTTAGAATAAAAAAAAATATTCACTTCATAAACCTAAACTAAGTTACAAGTGAGAACTATTCCTGACTATGTCCGAACTACTTAATTCTAAAGCTTCCCTTATGAATAATCCCTTATACATCATTCTATTACAAAGAACATATGGTTCTTCCTAATCAAGCTCTAATGAAGCTCGTCTGGTCGCATTCCAATCAATCAGTCGAGGCCACAGCTGTCTTGTTTTTATAACCATTGACCGTCTGGATGGTGTTGATAAACTTTTTGGATGATGTTGACGAAACTGTCTAGTTTTAAAATTGAAAATAAATATTTCCAAAACACTGATTTAGAAAAAAAAAATGAATTCTAAAGTAAATGCAAATCAGATGAAAAATGAATCATGATAAATTGTAAGGAGAAAATAAATATGTAATTGTTATTTATTATTCACCTGTGAATTACACTTTTATTTTCTTCAATTCCTAACTGAAGAGTTGATTAAAAAACTCAGTTGTAGTGCCATTTGAAACGTGAATTTTCATTACGAGAATAAATAAAGATTTATGTTGTTATAATACATAAAATTGAAATGGAATTGACAAACATTGACAAACTTAGCAAAAATATTGCATAAATTTAAATAACTTGACATTACTGCAGAAAGTTTCCATAAAATTTGATTTAATTAAACAAATTTGTTGAAACTTGAAAAATGATTAAATTAATGCTATAAAAAATATCTGAAATTCAATTTGGTTTGAAATTTCTTTAAACCCCTTAACCCCCTCCTTCCATTTGCACGGCCTTGGCACTTTTTTTTAGAACATTTGACCTTTGTAAGGCATTCCAGTTTCGAGATATAGCGAAGGAATGAAGTATCCCCAGGAATATCCTCATTCTCCTCTACTAGTGAACCTGTATATAAGAGAAGTGACATCTGAAACACAAAATTCCAATCGAGCAAAAGAACTGTCAAAATCGATTCCAATCGATCCGAGCATTTTGTCGCAGAGCTTATACCTTTCTTATTGAAAACTCAACCAAGGAAGGTATTGTGATTGTTGTTATAGTTTAAACAGATAATTTTTAAGCTGGTCATATGAATTTATGATTAGGAGCAATTTTTTTCAATGCTTTGGTGAATCTTGTTCCTTGTTAAAAAACTAACTGATTATTAACAAAATTCAAGTCATTCATACCGTTTATCGCGATCCTTCGGGCATCGAGTTCAATGTTGTTTTGTTGGATTAAAGGAGCGTTCACTTCAGAGCTTGAACATTGAGCCAGAAAACAGTGCTGGGGATTTTGTTGTCCAAGATTTCGGCGATGTTGCCACATATTTTATTTTAAGAGGGATCAGATGTCGCTTCTCTTATAAAGCTTAGTTCTTTTAGAAATGGGACACTTTCATTTGCTAATAGCTCGTTAACTAGTTATTGGATATTAAAAATTTTGACAGCATTTTGTTGCCTGTAAAAAGTACTATTCGACCTATTTTTTTCAAAATTTAAAATTTACTCGTTTTTGAGATATGTACGATGCAAGAGAAAAAGAAAAAAATAATTTTGCACAGTTTCCTTTAAAATTCGTCATTATCAAATTGATAGCTGACAAAACCGTTGATTATTCAAAGAATTACTGAGTTTTTGTGGTGGATAAGTATGCAAACACTGTCAATAATGTCCACAAAGTTCAAATCAAGTATTGGAGTGAAGCACATGATCGGCAACAACGGTTAAGGGTCATCAAGGAAGTCAAGTCTCATACCAGCCTTTTTAATTTTCAATAAACGAAAAACTAAGGGTAGATCGCTGAAATGTCCAAAACAATTTTCTCCGATAAGCTGAAAGTGTTGCCTAGTGATGACTCATTGAAACCCAACCTCAAACAACCATTTTTTGATAGTTCCAAAGCTCTTAAGCTGTTAAACCGGTACAAAAAAAAAACGTTAAAAAATGTGATCAAAAATAATCAAATTTGTTCATTTCGAAACAACTGTATATTCACTGAAATGCTTCCAGTTTCTTTTAAAAGAGAAGTATTGGACCGAAAAGTATCAGAAATTGAAGAAGGAAGGTGAAGCCACCTAAAATATAGATTTTACGAAGTATAAGTTGAAGAAACTGATCAATACCATGACTGAGAAAAGTGTGCGCCGGCCAATGGGAGATACCAAAAATAAAGTAGAAATTTCCTTAACAAAAAACAGTAAATATTTTTTTTCAAATTTTTTCATGAAAGATCATAACATTACCTTCATTTTCTTCATAGAAACTATTTCGTTCAAACGAATAGTTTTTGAGATACAGGCATTCGTAACTGTCCCATTTCTAAAAGAACTAAGCTTTATGAAGGTTCACTATCCTCTACCTATAAAAAAGCACATTTCGGTACTGTTTTCAGTGTCAAAAAGTTCACATTTAAGCACTGAATTGCATGATTTTTTTTATATGGTTAAAGATAATGTTTGTGAATGAATGAGTGCAAAAAATTGGAAAGAATTCCGAAATGTACTAAATATCCATGATTTTCCAAAACTGTCTACTTCAAAAACAAATTAAATTTAGTTTTGATGTTTTTTATATATTTTCTTTGCATACCAATTTTTCAAATTCTCTAAAATATTTGTTATGAATTTGTATGATACAAAAATATTCACACGTTTCCAAGATATTTTTTTGTTAGCGTTGTTTTAAAATAATTTTAAGAATTATTTAAATGGTTAAAGCACAGATGCAGATCTCTGTGGTTAAAGTACTTCATGGTGGACATTGGAACAATCGTTTTGATAGGTAGGGTGATAGTGAAAATGGCCATGCAAATTAAAAAAAAAAATATAAAAAACGCCTTTTGAAGAAAAAAAAAATTAATATCATTTTAAACTTTCGCTGATCGCACCATGATTTGATACCATTTTGGTTACAAAATTTAAAATTATTGCACCAATTTTGACAAAAAATGAGATTTTATATTTTTCTATTATAAATGTTCAAGTTTAAATTATTTTTTTGGATTTTAGTGATTTTTGCAGGTTTTATTGTTTTAAAAATTTGAAAATTTTTGATAGATTTGTCATTTTTGTAAGAATTCAATTTTTTTCCATTTTTTTAAAGTTTGGGAGCTTTTGCAAAAACGATATTGTCTTTTTTGCCTTTTTTGTCTTTTTTGTCTTTTTTGTCTTTTTTGTCTTTTTTGTCTTTTTTGTCTTTTTTGTCTTTTTTGTCTTTTTTGTCTTTTTTGTCTTTTTTGTCTTTTTTGTCTTTTTTGTCTTTTTTGTCTTTTTTGTCTTTTTTGTCTTTTTTGTCTTTTTTGTCTTTTTTGTCTTTTTTGTCTTTTTTGTCTTTTTTGTCTTTTTTGTCTTTTTTGTCTTTTTTGTCTTTTTTGTCTTTTTTGTCTTTTTTGTCTTTTTTGTCTTTTTTGTCTTTTTTGTCTTTTTTGTCTTTTTTGTCTTTTTTGTCTTTTTTGTCTTTTTTGTCTTTTTTGTCTTTTTTGTCTTTTTTGTCTTTTTTGTCTTTTTTGTCTTTTTTGTCTTTTTTGTCTTTTTTGTCTTTTTTGTCTTTTTTGTCTTTTTTGTCTTTTTTGTCTTTTTTGTCTTTTTTGTCTTTTTTGTCTTTTTTGTCTTTTTTGTCTTTTTTGTCTTTTTTGTCTTTTTTGTCTTTTTTGTCTTTTTTGTCTTTTTTGTCTTTTTTGTCTTTTTTGTCTTTTTTGTCTTTTTTGTCTTTTTTGTCTTTTTTGTCTTTTTTGTCTTTTTTGTCTTTTTTGTCTTTTTTGTCTTTTTTGTCTTTTTTGTCTTTTTTGTCTTTTTTGTCTTTTTTTGTCTTTTTTGTCTTTTTTGTCTTTTTTGTCTTTTTTGTCTTTTTGTCTTTTTTGTCTTTTTTGTCTTTTTTGTCTTTTTTGTCTTTTTTGTCTTTTTTGTCTTTTTTGTCTTTTTTGTCTTTTTTGTCTTTTTTGTCTTTTTAGTCTTTTTTGTCTTTTTTGTCTTTTTTGTCTTTTTTGTCTTTTTTGTCTTTTTTGTCTTTTTTGTCTTTTTTGTCTTTTTTGTCTTTTTTGTCTTTTTTGTCTTTTTTGTCTTTTTTGTCTTTTTTGTCTTTTTTGTCTTTTTTGTCTTTTTTGTCTTTTTTGTCTTTTTTGTCTTTTTTGTCTTTTTTGTCTTTTTTGTCTTTTTTGTCTTTTTTGTCTTTTTTGTCTTTTTTGTCTTTTTTGTCTTTTTTGTCTTTTTTGTCTTTTTTGTCTTTTTTGTCTTTTTTGTCTTTTTTTTTGTCTTTTTGGCTTTTAAAATGAACTTATTGTGCTAAATTTTTTATCTAGAGGTGAAATATTTGATGTTTATGAACCAAAATTGATTATTAATTTTAGACAATCTTATTACCTTTTTGATATGGTTTATTGATTACTCGAGATACACTTTCTGTTGCTTCTAAATATTCTCATTGGGCTCAGTTAAGTCTGGTCAGGTAATCTAACCGGAACTTAAACCACCTTTTCTATTATTTACATTTACAAAGCACCTTTTCGCCGTTTATAGCTAACCTTTATAAACTTTTAATAACTAGAACTTGTTTCCTGTCGGTTGACACACTTGTGTAGCAAAAATGGCAAAAAAAAAAAACTTGTAAAAGCAGTGTGAGACATTAAATCTTACGAGCTATTTTTCAAGCTCCCAAGATGGAGTAGAGTGCTAGAAAGGAAAAAAACATTTCATTCCGACTGAGCTGAAATGCCATCAATCGACTAGCTTTTTTGTATCACGTTATTGCCTTAACCATAATTAATACTTGTTTTGTAATATTTTTCATGAAGGCAGAATATAAGTTCAAAAGTTTGTTAAATTTTGTTTTACATAATGTTACAATAATTGGAAATCTATAATGTTATCCTTAAAATCAAGAAAAGAGTGTTTTTTCAAGATTCTAATTCACTACTGTTATGTTTTTGTATTTTTTCCTTGAGTAGATCACCAGAAGGAAATAACTAACCATTTTTGTTCCTCGGAAATTCGAAGCTAGT
>NC_073692.1:360038147-360063147 GCF_029784155.1 Uranotaenia lowii
CGTCTTACCATGTTCAATTTGGACTCCATTTTCAATTTTTCCTAGTTTTCTTTACATTTCCCTTCCTTCCCTTTATTCGAATCGTCTCGCTTAGTTCTATCAGAATTAAACCAAAGAATTTAAACTTAACGGGTCTTTTAAAATCCAATTTTTGTAACTTGTTAAATAAATAACTGTATGTTGATAATATGTAGGTTTCATTTGCTGCATTCCCTTCAGTAGATTTATTTCGTTTTGTTATATTGTTTTTAATATCGGGACAGTTTGAATTAAAATCCATATTTTCACCAAATCATTTCCAAAAAGTTTCGCCTGATACTTAAGTTATAGACTTTACACATTTCAACTTAAAGTGTTCCCAACAGCACTTGACATGGCATTAAATCTGGTGATTTTGTGTATTGCTAATTCTTTTTTTTTATTCAAGCAAAAAATGCAAATGATTTCCTTTGAACTTTAACCCAATGAATCAAAGAAACGATTGGTTTTGAAAAGAGGAAAACATATGTTTAGATATAACCACCCATTATTTTAAAGATTTTAATTAAAGCAGTTCTGATTTCTAAATTTCCTGAACATTGTTGGTGGTGATCTGCGATTTCATTTAGGATTACGTTATATTTTTAAGATTTAATAACATTTAATTGATAAGCAGATTTTTTTTAAATCTAATAGATTGAAAATAAATAATCTGTTCAGGCTACGATGGTTTCATGAGTTCATTTTATTTCCTGGAAATTATCATACAAACAAAACCTTAATAAAAATTATGTGTCTTTTTTACTTTAAATCTTAATTTTCAAAAATGAAACACCGGTCAAATCCTAACGAATATCACCACAGTTCAACTTTCATGTGCTCTGGAAAAAGTAATATTTTCAAAAAAAATATTAGTTATGTCGACAAAAAGAAATATCGAAGTATACATTTATCCCATTTATTGGGGCAAGTGAAAACACGTAGGTCTTTTTCAGATGCGTCAGTGTGCGTAGGTCTTTTTCAGATGCGTCGCTGTGTTGTTATTGAAATATTTAAGATCTTCCGAATTAGGATAAGTAAAAAAACACTTGTTGATGATCAGAGTTATCAAAAGGCAATGACCTGCATCACCTCTCTGTTTATTCTTCTTTTTTCGATCTTCTCTGTTTTAAGGCAGTGTGCCCAGTTGGACACAACAGCTCTTCCCCTTTACATAGTTAATTATTATTCTTTCTTATACATTTGTATTTCACTTTAATCATTCCTTACAAAATTAATTCTATTTTAAACTTGTTTTTAAAAATATTCATAATCTGAATTTGTTGTTTTAGATTGCTTATTTCTTTTAGATCTTCTCAACACTATATTTCCAGAATCAGTCGCCTTTCTTTTGCGTTTCATTCGTTTTTCATCCTTGGGCTCAGGAAATCCTAAGAACTCCTCATCACTGCTCAACCCTGGCGGTGGTTCAGCAGGATTGTCAATCGACTTAAAACGAACGTTTGGCCTAGTCGAATCTTCTTGATGGACCGGCATCCGGATCTGTGTACGATGGGCCATTATAGGAACGCTTCCAACTTGTACCTGGAAGGTGTTAAGAGAAAACCTTTTAATAAAAATCGCCTTAAGCCATCTGGCGTCATTTTTAGGATTAGAGTTTTTATACCATATAGCCTCCCCTTCGTTTAGTTTATTGAAAGGGTCTACTTGACCTCTTTCCCCTTTTTTATTTTCAGCAACTTTTGCTGAAGCTTGCGTCATAGATTGTTTGTAATTTGATCTAGGATTTAATAGATCTATCATTGTTTTAGGTTTGAATGAAAAAACTTTTTCGGATGGAAACTCTCCATCCTTTGTCGATATGTTCCTGTAGTTGAATAAAAATAAATTTATTTGATCCTCCAAACAGAGTTCTGCATATTCAGGATCTAGTAGAAACTTTTTAAGAACATCCTTTGCCGTTCTAACCAATCTCTCTGCCTGTCCATTACTTGAAGGATTGTATGGAGGACTTTTAAGAACTTTTATGCCTTGTTTTTCTAGAAAATCAACGAAGCTGTGTGAATTAAATGGAGGTCCGCCATCAGACACCAAAACATCAGGAAGACCAAACCTTGCAAAATATTCCACCAATCTTTTAAGTACTTTTCCGCTATCTGTTCCTTTTTTCATCCATACAATTTCCAACCATTTCGAAAAACTGTCAATTATTAACAAAAATGTATGATTGAAAAGATGAAAAAAATCTATGTGTATCCTGCTAAACGGTCTTGTTGTAGGTGTCCATTCAGACAGAATTTTCTGCCTGGGTACCGGTAGTCTACTGCAACAAACATCGCAAGTTGATACATATTTTTCAATACCTGTATTTATACCAAACCAATAGACAGTGCGTCTAGCTAATTGCTTCATTTTAACAATCCCTGCATGGTTGGCATGTAGAAGCCTTAATACATTACGCTGTAACAACTGCGGTATAACAACTCTGTCTTTGTAAAGAAGACAATCGTCAACTATTTCTATTTCATGCTGATTTGAGAATACGTCAACAAAACGCTTTTCCAATTTCTCTGGCCAACCGTTTCGCAGGAAAAAGATCACATCTTGTAGGAATTTATCGTTCTTAGTTTCATTAGCAACTTTATTTGCATCGTACGGAACGTCTTTACTGAAATTTATACTCCGTATAACCTCGACATCAATATCAGATGGCACCATTTGCTGCAATGGAAAACGCGAACAAAAATCAGCGTTTCCCATTTTGGAAGAAGGTCTGTACATAATTTCAAAATCATATATTGAAACTTCCAAAATATAACGTTGTAATCTTGTAGCAAATATCGAATTCTGACCAGCTTTACCAAAAATGCCAACCAATGGTTTGTGGTCTGTGTATACAATAAACTGTTGACCATACAAATATTTGTGGAATTTTTTTATAGTGCATACCAATGCTAAGGCCTCCAGGTGGAGTATAGGGTAACGTTTCTGAGCTTCATTTAAAGTAAAAGATGTAAAAGAAATAGGCTTTTCTACTCCATCAACAATATGAGCAATAACTCCACCTAAACCATATCCAGACGCATCTGATACTACAACAATAGGTTTATTTGGATCATAAAATTCCAAAAAATTTGTAGCTATCAGAGCTTGTTTACTTTCTTGGAAAGCTTCAGCACAACTTGAATCCCAGATAAACTTTACATTATTTCTCAAAAGATTGTAAAGACAATATAATTTTGTAGATAGGTTTGGTATGAATCTATGATAATAATTGATCAGTCCCAGAAAAGATTTAAGTTCAGTCACATTTGTTGGTGGTTTGGAATTTTGTATAGTTGATATTTTATCAGAGCACGGTAATAACCCATTTTCACTTATAACGTGCCCTAAATAGTTCAATTTGGTAACGAGAAATTTACATTTTTCCCAATTGACTTTCACATTAGCTTCGTTCAGCTTGTCTAAAACCAAAAACAGTTTCTGTTTGCATACTTCGAGGCTAGAACCGCTTATCAAAACGTCGTCCAAATAAACAAACACACCTTCAATTCCTGCTAAGATTTTTTCCATAATTTCTTGGAAAATCGAACTACTGGAAGATGCCCCTTGAGGTAGTCTGTTATATTCAAATAAACCTTTGTGTGTATTGATAACCATGAATTTTCTTGATTTTTTTGATAAGGATAGTTGGGTGTATGCTCCTTCTAAATCCAACGTACAAAAAAATTTAGAACCCGCCAATTTAGCAAATAAGTCCTGTGCAGTTGGTAGAGGATAAGAATGTGGAATCAATACTTTATTGATCGACACTTTACAGTCAATAACTAACCTTATTTGGTTATTCTTTTTCATAACAATTACTATTGGAGATGCCCATTGGCTAGTTTTTATAGGTGTTATTATTTTTTCTTTTTCTAATCTATCCAAATATTGTCCAACTTTTTCTCTTAGCCTGTATGGAACTTCATAGGCTTTTTTGAAAATAGGGTTGTCAGATTTTAATACGAGATCAGCTTCGAACCCTTTTATGGGAGTGGAAAAATCCTTAATGAACACGTTGCTAAATTTTTGTTTCAAATCTGATATAATTTTATCCCTATCTTCTTGTATCACTCTTTGAATAGTAATTTTACTAGTAAATGTTTCTCTCCAATTAGGTATGAAAATATCCAACCATGATCTACCTAAAAGAGGCAAGAAATTGTTGCTGCAATTAAGTACTACTAATTTCAATTTAGCTAATATACCCATGTATTGTACGTTCACTGTAGCTTCCCCTTCAATCAAAAGTTTTCCACCGTTTACAACTATAAGCTGTTTAGATGATTTCTTTAAAGGAACAGAAAATAACCCATAATATTGCTTTTTCCCAATTACCGACACCGACGACCCACAATCTATTTCCATTTGCATATTTTTCCCTTCTATAAGGACATTTACCTGGTTACCATGACATCGAGCATATTGTTTGGTCGTGTGAGGTCCACCTTATCGCCAGAACGAATTTTATAGACTCCCTTCGGGCCCGAGGAAAGCCACCCAACGTTCCGGTGAGAGATGTGTTGGCTATGCTTGACTTGGACTACATGTTCGAAATATATCTTTTCCTTAAAGCTATCGATCTTCGCCTATGAATCTTTTTATTTTCATGTTTCCCTTTCTATCTCTCTTTTCCTCAAAAATAAAAGTGTTAAGCTAAGAAATAAATTGTTAAAAAAACGAGTTTGGCTCCTTAAAGCCTTAAGGTATGAGCCGTTTCAAATAAAGGATTTACAAAAAAAAAAGGACATTTACCAAACAAGGATCATTAACTCTATTAATGGACGTCACATTTAAGCATTGAAGATCACCTGTATCCGAGTCACTATCCGAGTCAGATTTCGCAGCTCTCAAACGGTTTAGCATCTCGCTCAATTGTTTATCCGTAGATGATCTCAATTTTTCCGGTTCTACAGCATCCGCATATTTTACCGCATCCCTTTTCGCGTTTTTCAATTCGAAGCATTTGTGTACCAGATGTCCCTTTCTGTTACAATATGTACAGGTAATACGGTCATAATCTGGTCTGCGTTGTCCCGAAAATCGTTTTTTATCAATTGGTTGATCATACCGTCGCTTAAAATTGTTAGAACTATGCCCGTAATTTCTATCTGAGCGATAAGGTTCACGCGTTGGTCTAACACCTAACCGGCTTTTAATAGGTACACGCATGGCCCCGACTACTCCAACTGCAGCTGTTTGAGCTTGACTTTGCTCCATCATTTTTGTATGTTTTCTGGCTAATTCGTAACCCGCAATGATCTTTTCTGCTACACTCAATGTTAAAACCGGCTCTTTGATGAGTAATTGTTTTAAAGGAATGTCTGTTACCCCAAATAATAGCCGATCGCGAATTGTCTTTTCTTTACCTTCAAAATTACAAAATTCAGCCATCAATTTAAGGGATAAAAGATAATCCTCGGCTGATTCACCGGGCTCTTGGAAACGACCGCTGAATGCCAAACGTTGTGATACTTCATCGTCAACTTTATCGATTCGCGTTTTTAATGCAGTTACTATTTGCTCATAACGAGCCTCCGTCAAAGCACCCGGCCCCGGAAAAAGTAGCTTTAATTCAGTAAAGATGTAAGGTCCAGCTAAAGTTATAAAATGAGCTTTTTTATCTTCATCCGAGATTTTATTAATCATAAAGCAATACCCCAATCTTTCAACCCAATCCGAGAAAGACGTTCCTCGTCTGTAAGGTTCTATCGAGGTTGCCAAATTAGAACTCAAAGTTTGTCGCGATTCAGTCATTGTCTAAATTTTATAACAGAGTTTTGTTCAATAAATCGACTGAATGCAATGAAATTCAAAAAAAATCTTCAAAAAAATGAAAATTAAGCGGCTTACCTTTGAGCAGGATAAATTAATATCAATAATAGTGCCTGCAAAATACACCACTGGACGCACCGTTGGCCACTCAGCACAAAAGCACTCCTTTTGGTTTGTAAACAAACCCTTAATTTTCTCCCGCGTATCGTCGAACTATTCTCAACGGCTCTCACTCAACCACAAGGAACTCTTGAATAGATGAACTCCTCCACTTGGATGGACACTCGAGTTCAGATGAATGCTTGCAACTCACTCTCCAGCACTTTCCTGGTAAGCAAGTGAGTTACCTCTACACCGCAGATCTAAAACGAAACCAAAAAATAATAAGATGTAATAAGATGAAACTAAAATTTCTGAAACTTATTGTTCTTTCACAATGGTACAATTCGATCAACACATTCTTTTCGTTACAATTGTAATCGTAAAAGGATTCAAAATGGAGTTAACTCTTTCTTATTTTCACCAATTTTTGATTAAAATACACAGCTTTTCGGTCGTTAAAATTTGATTTTTATACTTCGCCAATCAGCAGTAATGATGTAAGCAATTGCTTGATTCTTTAAACACTTTTTCACACTTAGGAATTTTCCTACTTACTGCTTCTGTGAGGTGAATTCCAAAAAAAAATATCGCCAATTAGCTTCACTTAATTAGTTTCACTTTTTCCGAACAGCAGTTGCTGTTAAACTTCGCAAAAAAAAATAATCCACCACATACGGAGTCACTAGACTTAGATTTTTCCTCGTCGCCAGTTGAAATATTTAAGATCTTCCGAATTAGGATAAGTAAAAAAACACTTGTTGATGATCAGAGTTATCAAAAGGCAATGACCTGCATCACCTCTCTGTTTATTCTTCTTTTTTCGATCTTCTCTGTTTTAAGGCAGTGTGCCCAGTTGGACACAACAGTTATATGCTAGTTTAATGGCATTGCGGAGAACGTTATGATGAAAATTCTTGAAAGAAGAATTAAAGATTGAAATGAAATGGCGGATTGATAGAGTAGATGCTTACCTACCTAAGGATCAGGCGCTGATTGACCGACGCATAAGGCTGAGGTAAAAGATCTCCGCTGCTGGCGATCTGGAGCCAGCGTCTTCACTTGCTGCCAGCCAAGGTTCTCGTATACTGTGCGGATTTCAGCGGCTAGACTTTGCCGCCACGAGCTTATGGGACTGCCTTTTCTTCTATGCCCATCTGGATTCCAGTCAAAGGCATCTCTGCAAATCTCATTTTCATTTCTTCGCAGCGTGGGCCCAATCCATCTCTACTTACGTTCCCAAATCTTGATTTCTAACTCCTTTTGATGACACCGGCGATGTAGTTCCATGTTTGAGATCCACTTGTCGAGCCACCAAGCGCGGATGATGTTCCGCAGGCAAACGATTCACAAAAACTTGCAGTTGGCGCGTCGTCACCGCATATGTGCACCAAGTTTCACACCCGTACAACAATACGGATTTGACGTTTGAGTTGAAGATTCGGATTTTAGTTCGTAGAGAGATCTGGTGAGAGCGCCAGATGCTTCGGATACTCGCAAAAACAAATCGAGCTTTTCTGATCCGTGTTTCCATGTCTTTTTCAGGTGTTTCCATCGACTTTCGATGCTTTTCGAGCTTTCGGTGAGGTCGTCGAGTTTGCTCTGCATGTTTTGTTGTCTTTGTGCGAGCAAAAAAGTGCTCAGTCCATCGTTTGAGCTGATCTGTTCAATCTGTCAACAGCTGACCTGCTCGGTCTTTCAGCGGCATTCTTGCATTAGTCCTTGCACCACTAAGGCGGCAAGAAATGTCATAAAGTAATCGGATATCTCCAATGGCGGTGGCTCTCTCTCCCCCTTCGGCTAGGGAGTTTGTCCAGGCTCTGTTGTCTCGTCTACAAGCTCGTTTAACTGCCTTTTCCAGCTCCGCATATCGTAAGCGGGCGGCTGCTTTGGCTCGCCTTTCTCCGGTCATCGACCATACTCCAGCTTTTATCCGACAACCATTCACTTCTTCTTCCACAGACTTTACCGAGAGTACCATGGCTAGTCGTGATGAAGGCATTCTTGATTCTAAACCATTGTTCTTCGACTGTTTCGTCTGTCGGCAGTTCCGAGGCTCGGGATTCAAGCTGTTCAACGTATGCCTTTTCACTTCCGACTTTCTCCTCTCGCCGCTGGACACGCGCGACTCTCAGTCGTATCTCACCAAGGAAGAGGTGATGGTCAGATGCAATGTTTGCGCTTCGTTTGTTGCGGACATCAAGAAGGCTCCTTCTCCATTTTTGGCTGATGCAAATGTGGTCAATTTTATTTTCTGTTCGGCCATCTCGGGATACCCGAGTGATCTTATGTGCTGGTCGATGGGGGAAGAGCGATCCACCTATCACCATGTTGTTGTTGCCACAAAATTCTCCAAACAGCTCTCCATTTCCACTCATCTGGCAATGGTGCCCCATGATGCGCTCAAGGTCCTCATTGTCGGAGCCAATCTTTGCGTTGAAGTCGCCCAAATGGATTTGAATGCACCCTTCGAATTTTCTCAACTACGCTGTTCAGTTGACTGTAAAACATATCTTTTATATAATACCCGATTGGAATAAAGTGCTCAATCAGCAATCAACTATCACTTCAATTTATAGTGCAGGTGAGCCTGAAAGCGTATAGTAACGTGGGGTAATTACCATAATAGATCAACTACTGGTCCTCTCCCTTACATAAAAAAATACACAGTTTCATCTAAACAATTCCGTAAGAGCTTAATCTGCTTTGAAACGTAAGCCTTTATTGACACGATTAAATTCCAACAAAATTTGATTAGTCTGATATAAAAGTTGCAATCAATATTGAAATCAAATTTTTCTAACACAAGTGTATTAGCACCACGAAACAACCAAAATCTTTTGCGTTCACAGCTATCAGACAAACTGGCAACGCTCTATGATTTAATAAACAAACAGTCTGGCAAGAACATTGAAAACACGTCACATTCCCCAAATAACATAACCACATCTCCTGTTTGTTCTGATTATTATATTTTTGTCCCGTAATTTGTGAACAGTGAAATCTCATATCTTTTATACTAGATTAAATACTAAATCATAAAAGCAACACCAACGTCAACACTCGAAAAAAAAATAAACATCAAAGAAGGCGTCAGGGTAGATGTGAGCTGTTTAGGGTGTACCTACATGTGATTAACCTTGGGCTTTGCTTGAGAGAAAAATGACAGCTACCTACCACATTGTTGGTGTTTTTCGTTCGGTGCGGAAGTTCTAAATAAGTGGAAGCATATGTTGAAGGCTTTTTTAAAATCTAGTTAAAAGCGGTAAAAAAATAGCGGAGCTATAACCTTCGAAACAGAGAAAGCACCAACAATGGCAACCTGTTGTGTGCCGCAATGCACTTCATCGTCGACCAAAATGGTGACAAGTTTGCCGCAGGATGCGGATCTGAAGACGCGCTGGAAACAAGCCATTCAGGCGGGAACCGGTCAGTGGGAGGACCGATACCAGAACGATGATGTCATATGTCGGCTTCACTTCAAGAGTCAAATCAAGAACGACGGAAAACCTCAGTCCTCGGAGCCGTCGAGTGATCACGATTATCAGGAGCCGACCATATTTGTAAGGTAAAGAGCAAGAACAACAACATGACCTCGGTGTTACACGCACAATTCAAAGTGAACATTTGCAAAAAAATATGAAAATGAGTAATTTTATTGTGAGCATACCTGTAAATGAAAAATTCATTGATCGTTGATTAATTTTCAAAAATGTTTTTTAAGTTTCCAAATGTTTTTAAATGTTCATATCACTATCTTTCATTTGTTTTTTTTTTTTTGCAGAAATGGTAATCAAATTGAAGTGGCCAGCTGCTTCATGTGCCAAACGTTTGATACTACAAAAAGCATGCACCAGGGCAACACTTCGTTGCGATCGGACCAAAGAACTTTACGAAATCTGGTGGAGAAATATTTTAGCTCGGTGACGTCCAAATTGAGCGAAAACCAGGTAATATTCTTTTGTACGAACTGCCTTGTTAATATTGACATAGTAAGTTCCTACATGGCAAAGATCGATGAGGCTCGTCAACGGGCAGAGAAGCTCAGGGAAGCGATGAAGAAGCACAAAGTGGAGTTCGAAGATGTGCTTCTGGTTGAAATCGACATAGACGAGCATGATAATATGGTTTTAAACGAGGAAACCGGTAAAATGGAGCCCGCAGTAACTGGATCGGGTGACTCCCTGCAAGGGGAACAGGATAGCCAGGACAATGAACTGGAATATATTACAAACGCAGATACGGATTCACCGCTCTTCTCTGAAGCTGACAGCACAGAGCCGGAGGAAGAGTTTTACGAAGAATTACCGCTGCAAGTACAGAATGGTGGCCACGAATACCAACCTTCACGATACTCACGCTACGAAAGAGCTTACGGTTCGATAGCTTCAGTAACTTGTTACATATGTCGCGAAAATTTATCTACCAAGAGCGATTTGACCTATCATTTGCGTTTCCATCACCAATTCGAGGTGTCCTATGAGTGTGACTTGTGTCAGAAGGTTTCACCAACGATCTACTGCTACAATGCACACCTTTCAAAGCATGATGAGGCGAAAACGATTAAACTTCAAAGCTGTAACCATTGTGAAATGCAATTCCACACGGCTTTTCAACGGAAGAGGCACGAAACACTGCGGCATGGCATCTATCATGGTTTGATGGTAGAACGATCGATTAGGGAGCGGAATTATAATTGCAACCTGTGCCAGTCTCGGTTTCGCTCGTGGATAGACCTCCGCAGACATCAGATAGTGAGTTCGGAATATTCTTTTGCTTGAGTTCATTTGAATTAAATTTCATTTCTTTGCAGCAAGCGCACAAACTGAATAAAACAAAATGCGAAATTTGCAAGAAAAAATTCATTTCGCCTCAAATGTTACTGAAACACCAGGAAAAATATAAGACAGCGTATGGATGTGATCTGTGTGATTTCTCGTGCCACGAAGATACAGCCCTAGTCGAACACGTGGAAGACGAACATCCAGAAAAAGTCCTCAAGTGTACAAGCTGTTCGAAAAACTTCGGCAATCGATCGCTGCTCGAACAGCATAACATTTCCCAGGCAAAATGCCGCGGGAAGATGTTTACCCTGGCCAGTAGACGATTCCACGGCAAGGGTACGGTTGCCGTGTGCAATCTTTGCAAGATGGCTTTCGAGCGCTCCAAGGAAGTGGTAAGCCACTTCGACCGCAAACACCCGGATGAGACGCTGGTGTGGTACACCTGCGACAAGTGTGAGGAGATATTTTTTACCAAGGACAGTCGGAAAACGCACATGCGCATCCACGCGGATCGGTTCTGCTGCAAGGAATGCGGAAAGCCCCACTACAAACTCAAGTGTTTGCAGTCCCATTTGAGAACCGTGCACGGGATAATGGACCCGTTGGCTGGAGTTTAATGTAGGTGCCACTGTAGCAAATAGGAAGACAAAAATTGTTGAAAAAATAAACGGTAACTTTAAGGCGGTACCAAGTATCTACAAAATTCTATTTTTGACCTGGAATAACGTCTTACGGCAACACTATGGGCATAAAAATTGAATTTCCCGAACAAATTTTGCGTTACTAAAGAAGACATGAATCGTTTGTTCTTGCCCATTACTTGTGAGACAATGAAACTGATCGACATGAAATGTTATTTATTTTGACGCGCATTTTTATAAGAGTAGTGTTTGTAAGCTTTGTTGATGCATTTCTGTAGAACATTTTTAAATCCTTAAGGTACTTCCTTTGTTAAAGAGGGAATTCGAAGCTTCTATAACATACAGATTATTTTTAACATATTTCGGTTTAATATTCTTCGTGTTAATTTGAAACGATTGATGGCATATGGTACATATGGCATTTCGATTGAAAAATGAACTTGACTTGACTTACCCTTTTTCCACTAGTCCTGACATTCAACCTTCAATCGAATTTCCGGCTTAACTCTTGTAACATCAGGGCTTTGAGATTCTGTTTGCTCCATAACATCATCAGGTTCAATCTTAATTTCAGTTTTATCCCCGGCCACATCGGTTTGGCCTTCCTCCGGATGCACACGTTTCACATGTCGAATACAAAACGAACGGGAAACAAATTTCATCTCACAGTGATCACATTGGAAAGGTTTCTCCTGGGAGTGCTTTCGCATGTGAGCTTGCAGATTCTGCGGCCTCAGCTTCCGTTGGCACAGGGTGCATTCGACGAGCCGCTCGTTAGCGTCCCCATGGCCGTGTACAATTTTCATATGCGATTCCAGGGCCGTTTTGCGGTAGTGCGTTTTGCCACACTCCTGACATCCGAACATGTCCGCGTGAATTCGTTGATGAAAATTGAGTTGAACTCGTGTGAAGTACACCTTATGACAGGTGCCGCAGGGCAAGGTTTCGAATTGCGTCGACGGATGGATGTCCATGAAATGCTTATGTAGATCGGTGAGATTGTCGAATGAAATTGGGCACAGATTGCACGTAGGATACTGCGCAGTGCCTTTCCTTTTCCAGCTAGCCACCGGGGGAATACGTGGGTTACAAGACGGTTGCGCTTGCAAATGTTTAGTGATCAGCTTGCGGTTGCTGAATTGCTGATTACAGTATCGACACGTAGCGATAAGCTTTTTCGATTCCTCGTAATGCGCTTCTTTCAAGTGTTCGAGCAAATCTTGTTCGGTTCGACATGGGCACTTGCAAAACTTGCACTTGTGCGGATGCAAATGTATTCGAACATGTTGTTCGAGAAGGTGCCTAGCAGCAAATTGTTTGCCGCAAACGTTGCATTGCACCAGCGCCTGTCCATGTTCGTTCTACAAAATAATAATAATAGTAATAAAAATGGAAAAATATTATGAATTTCCTTACCAACTTATGCTGTTCCAGCTCTTCCGATTTGAAGAACTTTCTATGGCACGATCCACAGCTATGACGGCGTTTAGAGTGATCATGTTTGTTTAGTCCATGATCAATACCATGGCGATTAGTCTCATGATGCAATCTGTGGGACAGTAGCTGGAATCTAATTGCACAGTGTTCACATTTGAAGGGTCTCCCTTCCGGTTGGTGCAGGCCAAGGTGAATATTATATTTCCTCAATGTAGAGAATTTCATCTGACAATCCAGACATTCGTAGCTTTTCTCGAACTTGTGCTCGTACGTCAAATGTTTGACCAAATTCTCTCTGTTGGCCATGTCCTTGTTACACAGAAAACATTTACTCAGGTGGTATAACTTGCGTCTGGCAATGGGTTTAATTGTAGCAGTACTACTCTGATCGGGCTCCACCGAATCTGAAGAATTACTGGCCTCTTCATCTTCCAGGGGTTCGTTTTTAACGAATGGTTTGGCGAAATCATTTTGCTCGGAAGAAGTCGATCGCTTTCTTTTAGTGTGAACACGTAAATCATCAGACTTATGGCTTTCAACTTTATGTTCAATTGCTTGTTGGATTTTGCGACAATCATTAATTTGTTCTACAAACCTGTGTGTCATGTCAATTTGAACCGTACATTGAGTACAAATGACAGGATCAGTTGGCCGATCGATATCTTCCACCGGGGATATTGCAAAATACCGATGAGCTAGCTCGACAAGAGTTTCCCCGAAAGACATCGGATTATTAGCTTTGAAACAGGAATCGATTGATTCGAACCGTAAGCACAAGGTACAGGTTGCTATGCGCAATAGAACATTTTCCCTGAAATAGAGAGCTTATTATTTTCCAGGTCAGGCTTGACTTTGCTAATAATGCCAACCTATAAAACAGCGTGGGTTCTCGAAAGTCCGATCCGGAATATTGAGCTCCTTCAAAATGTTTCCGGCAAACGAGGGCATCCTCCAGAAGTTGTTCATCGCGCATCCACATCTCCGTTCCCACTTCGATGGCCGTCTTCCAACGTTTTCGCAACACCGGATCCGCAGGAAAGGCACATACTTCATTCGATTTGAGCTTGGTCGCGCCACAGTAAGGAACGCAACACTGGATCATGCTTCTGTGATGGAATAGTAGACATTTTAAAAAGAAGTTTTCAATCATATTGAGAAATAATTTAATTTTATGTTGAGAAACAATTTAATAAAAAAAATTTTTAAAAAAAATTAGAGAGCTAGCAGATAAAAAGCTCTGCTAATTTTTAGCTTAACTAACTGAAAAACACTACCTAATTCTTTTAGGTTAGGTCATAATTTCGTCATCAATCTGGTTCAAAATCTTATAACAAATTCGGAATTTAAAAATGCTCTGAAGATTGTTTTGACAGGAGATAATATGGATATAAAGTTTTACTGGAATTAAAAAAAGTGAATTTTTTTAGAACTGTCTTTACCCCTAAATTTATGCACCATCCTTAAAATTCTTAAAGTAAAGATAAATGAAAATAAACTCCTGATCTTTTGTGGTCAAAGTTAGCTATCGATTTGAGTTTCAGATTCTTCTCGGGATAATAATTCTTCATAACACGATTTTAAACAGTGCTCTATTTTTCTTAACATTTTTATCTTCATACTTTTTTGAACGAATTAAAAAGACCTCGTTTTATAAATATTTACATTTGATGTTATAGTACTCAAGTCTCCTGTAGCTCTGAGGAATAACTAATAACTTACCTTTTGTAAGTAACAAATTGAAATAAATTGATTTTTTTTAATTATTTAAAAAAAATTTCTTCTAAACGCCGATGAAGCTCTTTGTTGGTAAACACAAGTTACACGCTCATATGAGAGTAGCCATTTTTTCATACTTTATCTTTGAATACTTAACTTACCCAGAAACAAGTTTGACAGGTTACAACTGGCAGGATCGCCAATTGTAGTATTTCGCCGTTTTTTATCATCAATTTAGATGGAATTGCGCGATCACAATGCAACAGTGCCAAAGAAAAGCCATTTGAAAGTGAGATTCAGCAGCATCATTTGGGAACAAATAGAACATTCTTAAATCTTCGTGTGGAAAAAAAATCGAAATCAAGTTTCTTGGTAGCTTTGCAAATCGGAATGTTCGAAGAATTCGATTGAGGAATTGGTACACAATTTGAAACAATGTCATGGTCTGACTGAACATGATAGCTTTTATGTTTAATTTGCAAAAGAATGTCGACAGGCATAATTTTCTTAAAACGTGATACTCACGACTCAGTTTCCCTTAAAAAAGAAAACATAATAATCAGTAAGGATAACGTTGGAAGAATAGATGATAAGTTTTAGCTTACCTATTGTCTGGAAGCATCAAACACGTTTTCACAAGCCTTCAACTCAAAGGTTCGGCTTTGACGGAAACATTCGTTAGATTCTCGAAATTTGGATCCGTTTTGTGTTTCCACATATGTGAGTTATAGCTTTTCAGAGCATCAAACGACTTATTGCAAACTATACACACATACGACTCGTGATAGGCATGGTCGAATACAAAATGTTTGGTCAATTTCTTCGGTTCCAGGAAATCCTTCTGGCAGAGGTAACATATTGTGTCATTGTCTAAATTCTCGGCCGAATCGGCTTCAGCCTTTCGAGAAGTTTTAGATTTCTTGAGCACATGTGTATTGGTTTTATTACTTGGAGTTTCATCTATCAAACGTCGAACGTCTTCACAGTCAGATACATTTTCAGTTTTCAACCAGTTAAGCGAAGTGGACTCAATTTGAATATCTTCCAATACCAAATCTTTGGTATCTTCCATTGATTCAGTTCCTACATGATTTTCGATCGCATCTTTACTCGTATTAACTTCCTCTGCAGATATCTTAACGCAATTAGGCGCACTTCCGGGAATTTCATCTTTTGTTTTGTTTGTTTCTTCTAACCGAGACACTTTTCGTTTCCCAAGTGATGCCAATGGCTCAACTTCTGTTCGTAAAACTTTAACTTTTCCACTTTTACGTTTGTTTTTGAAACTCTTACAAATTTTTTGCATATCAAATTCATGTTCCCTTCGACTCTTTAAGACACGCTTTAGAAAATTTTGCGTGATATCCAGTTTGATGGTGCACTCGCTACACAAATATTCACCGAGGGCAGTGGCAGGACTCCAGTTGAAAAGCTTTTCTGTCACGTTCTCCGACAATGCACACAACGCTGCTGGAAACATTTCCTCTTTGCATTCAAATTGGTAGCACAATTGGCACGTTTGTATTTCAACGACCCTAGAATCTCTGAAAAAATATATAGAGTTTAGAAAAAATGTCCTAAATTTCACAGTTGCTAGCAATCTCACCGCATGAATCGTAGTGGTTCTAGGAAGATGACGGACCTATCGCTGCCCAGCTTCTGCGAACTGTTCATGAAATGCCATATGCAGATCGTGGAGCTTGGAAGGTTTTCGGCTGTCAGCGCATAACCTGTCCCAACGCCAACGGCATTCAACCATCGTTCCCGCAGCTCCTTGCCCGTGGGTAAATCTATGAACTCGTGCTTCTTAGATTTAAGAAAACAATTCGGCACACAGCAACGCATTTCACGTTTTCGGGTACGGTGGTTTCTGTGAAGAAAGAAGTAAAAAGCTCCAGAGCTGTTTCAAATTCTCTATTCAAGTACCCAGTAACATGAGCTTACTCAAAATGAAGTAAAACAAAAACTTAAATGCAACACATCGATTGACAAATACTCATTTTTGAGGAAAAACTATGCAAGTCGAGATAGCAGCTTAAAAGTTTGCGTGCTACCTGAGCATGCAATGTTGCACACAAGTTCGACTAGAAAACAATATTCATGTTTTCTCTTGCTAGTGGCCGCAAATAATTGGTAATAATGTTCATCAATCTAAAGAATCGTTATTTCTTTTATGATCATTAAGACAATAATAATTACCTTCTTACCTCGAACAGGAAACGAAAGCCGTTTCAAAGATTTTTCCCTATTTAAAGCGGAATTTCCTGCACAGAAGCTGCACGCAACACTCAACCAAGTTTTGCTTTACTTTTACACTCTTCGATGAAAAGCGGCAATCGGCAGCTATGCGAGATGCAAATGAAAACAGCACTTTATTCGACAGTTAAAAATATTGATTTATATAATAATTTCTTATTTCATTATATTAGACGAATATAGCGGATTAGAGAGAACATTTAATATGCGAATGGGGAAAAAATATTTATTAAATATTCAATGACGTTATAGACAACATAATCTAAATTTGAGGATCCTCAAGGAATTTTATAAAATTAGAAAAGAATTTTTTTAATATTGTATGGAAATAGAACGCCGCAATTGAAAGTGGTCATCAATTTCATGTATACGATTATATTCAACAAGCGATCTTTAAGCGGAAAATAAAAGAAAAAAACTTTTTGGGGGAGTTTTTTTTGTAGCAGCGCTACGTCTGAACATTCAAATCAAGTGAATCAAAGCACATATTCATAACTGAAATTTATTTAAAAAATTTAAAATTAAATCATATTATTTTAAGAATCCTTCTTACATAAGTTAAAGGTTATTTTATTTTATAGCCATTTGAAAACTTCATCACATTTCCAACCTAGAACGCGGGCTAGTCGTGCGTATATCGTTTGTGGGTTTCCAAAGACGCTAACGTTTTGAACGACTTGGGACACAAGTCACACGTGACTCGATTGCCGGTGTTGTGGTATTCCATATGCTGCTGATAGTACTTCATGGTGTTCACCGTGAAGAACTCCTTGTTGCATATTTCGCACCACAGGTACTGGTCCTTGTCCAACGGCACCCCGTGATGATCCCGTCGATGGGTGTTAAGTTTGTGCAGTGACTCGTGCTTTTCACCGCATTCAGCACAAATCGTATCGTGCGTTTTAATGTGCTTTTTCAGCGCTTGATTTGATAGAAATACCTTGTCACACGGTTGACAGGCAAATATCTTGTCCGAATGGCTCTGGCGAACATGCTGCTCAAGTTCAGAGGCAGCGGTGCAGTTTGTATCGCACAATTTGCATTGAAAGGTTTTAAGTTCGTTATTTTTGCCCCAATGAGCCTTCTTTTGATGCTTACCTACCGAGCTTTTGGCTACAAATGTTTTGCCACAAATTTCACACTCATATGGACGCTCTCCGGTATGCAAGAAGAGGTGACTGTCGTAGCTTTTTTTCAGCAACCGTTTCTGACACACTTCGCAGTTAACGTAGAGATATTCTTTCGGTGCCTTACCGTGAGCAGTATGAACATGCCGATCCAAATCCGCTTGATGGCAATGTAGCTGGCCACATTCATCGCATTTGAACTTGCCATCGTGAATTCGTTTATGATCTCGAAGTTGTTTGGCAGTGAAGTAAACTTTGTCACACATATCACACTTGAAGTTGCGATACTCCACTCCCGGATGGACTGTGCTGAAATGTTCTATGACGTCTTTTATATGTCTGAAAAGACTGTCACATAAGTTGCACACTGTGTAGCGCTGTCCCTTGAAAACTTTCACGCCTGCAGGACTTTTGTTTTCCTGAGGGATTCTCTGAAAATTCGAATGATTTAAATTATAAATCTTTGCAGTTTTATAGTAACAAACATCCTACTTTTCGTTTTCTCCTCGATTTTTTCGAATTGCTTGAATCACTTTGAGCTTCTGCCTCGTAATCTGGATCATTGTCATCGGAATCAAATGGTTCAGAATCTTCTTCTTCTTCTTCCCGCTTCCGACTTTCTGGATTGGAAGAAAGATTGTTACTGCATTCTGACACTATAGTTGGTTTCAGCTCTACATGCTCAAAATCATCAACAGAAGGAGGAATTTGAGACTCATTTCGGTCACAACCAAATGAATCAGCCTCAACCAGACAAACTGGTTCAATTTTGATTTCCCCTTGAATAATCCCAGCCGATTGGATTCCGTAATCTTGAAGTTTGGTGTTCAATGTCATTTGCCTCCAGTTAGCTTCTTCGATAAGCTTCTGGAAAGCATAAGTTATATCGATTTGAACTGTACATCGTTCACAGAAATAGTTCTTGGAATGTAAATCAGTGGACAATTTAAACAACTGTTCAGCCAATTCTCGAACCGTCCATTGAGATGACAGCTGACTTTGTCCATCGAACATGCATCCGGCTACGTCTGCTTGACAGCATAAACGGCAACGCACCACTTCGAGCAGAAGGCCATTCCTAAAAGTAATCTAGATATTTGAATCAATCTTCAATAATTGTACTTAAATGAAATCACCTCTCAAACAGAACGGGTTCCCCGAAGGCTTCGTTCGATGACCGTCGTCGTTGGAAATGTTTCTGACATACCACAAGATTATCATTGGCCGCTACCAGTTGCCCGGTTCCAATTTGGATTGCACTCTCCCAAAGGCTCCGCAGTTCCTCATCCCGAGGAAAGTGAGCCGCCCAATCGTTAAGAAGCAGTTCTGTCGAGCAATCCGGAACACAGCAGTAACGCATGGTCGTTCAGGTGCCTTGTTACTAATAGTTTTTACTAGAATAGAGAATAAACAGCTAATTTACATAAATGATTTTGCATTAAAGCACTTTGCAGATTTATGAACTTTCTTCTTCTTCTTCTTTCTACTTGAACTGCTTATACACTGAACCCAAATTCACTCTTAAAATACACATGATTTTTCACTTAAAAACAAGGATCCAGTGATTTTCTTCCATTCAAGTGCGACATATACATTTCACTCGGCAGTCACTTAAATTTCAAGTGAATTCATCCACATTCACTTCAGTCGTCACTTGAATTTGAAGTGAGAAAAAATATTCACTTCCCCATCACTTGAATTTCAAGTGAATGTCGGGTTGTATTTGTGTTTATTTTCAGAGTTCAAAATGGCAAATTCTAAAGAGCAGCGTTTAAAGCTTATTCTGGATTTGGATTTTTCCGATTTTTTACTAGGCGATTTTGGCGGTAGTTTGTGTTAAACGTGATTTAAGAAAAAGTTATTTAAAGGCGTTATCATGTTTCAGCTTGTGGATTGATCTGGACAGATTTTTCTGGTTTGCAGCAGGGAAGATTTAGAAGTGGCACTATCCGCAGTAACCGATCTGCCTTGGGATTACGATGGAATTTTCCAATCAATAAATTTATGGCGAAAGCGTAATGTAAGTATTTGAAATCAAAGTGGTGTTCTATAAATGTTCTTTTATTTAAAAACGCGAGAGATAATTAACTAGAAACTTACTTAGAAATTCAGATAAATTTCACTCGAACGTCATAGTGTAATTCACTTGACCGGTCACTTAAATGAATTCACTTGACCCATCACTTAAAATTCAAATGAAATTACGTATGGCGAGAATTTACTACAGATGTCACTTATTTTTTAAGTGAGAATTATTTTGGGTGTATGCAACATCGATGATCTGCCAGCACCCGCTTAACAAAATAAATGCTTGGAATGCTTGAAAGAATGCTTGGATTCCAAGCATTCTTCAAGCATTCCTCCCATTGAATTCAAGCATTTAATGGCCCAACCGATTCTACTTGAATCAGTTTTCCCGGTTCAAAATGACAGCTCTCGTTGACATCTGTCATGGTTTGAATGTATTGGTGTGATTTCTCCATGCTTGTGTGTTAGTGCATGAGTGCATTCGTGTGCGTGTTTTTTTATTTGGTGGAGGTAGGGGATGATTTTCAAAAAAAAAAAAAAATGTTAGAATTTAATTTTCTCTAATTTTTATTTAATATTTTTTAACAATCCTAGCTTTCTTTCTCATAGTTATGTATATAATAAAAAAATCACATTTGCTTTCATACCACACTTTTTTTATCACCGCTAGCGAGGAATTGGTGACATCCGAACGACAGGGCGCACCCGTCCGGAAGCTGTTGGCTTTTCATGGCACTTCAGCGGCAGGTGTTGCGATCCATCTTCAGTACTCGTCCACACCTGATGGACGCAAAGGCAGGAATCCTTCAGCTGCTCTAGACACTCAATTGGTTTTTCCGTTACCTGAAATAAAAATTGAAGGTTAACATAAAATATTTAATAGCAATATCTAACAAAAATTACCTCCATCACGATGCTGCTGCTGAAACAACTTGTGACAAAATGGCCGTTGAAAACTAAGAGATTATTTCAGGCCTGCTTGGATCACTAACACTCACAAGCAGAAAGTCGTTAAAATAATCAACCGTGTGTTGTATTCATTTGTTTATGATTTTGCGCTCATGTATGTGTGCAATCAGGCAATCAGCTGACTGGAAAGATGCACGTTAATCGTTGAGACCCCAATTTTTGATATATAACGCAGCCCTACGCGAGAAATTTTTGGCTCAACCACAACCCTACGCGCGGAATTGTTCGCTCAAGGTTTTAAAAGGGCCTGCGGGCAGTTCTGGATTAAGGGCCAGTAACTTAGACTATATGCCCTGTGTTGCAGCTTTTTATAATTTATAAATCTGCTTTGATTTCTCTCAAGAATTTTGTTATTTGTTCGTAGTGCGATATGTTTCTTGATTTGAATAGTTCTTCCAAGTTCGAATATTTGTTGTTGAAGTCGTACTTTAATCTCGATGATTCGAAACGTGGGCAAGCGAGGGTTATGTGATTTGAAGTTTCAGGTTCTTGGCATAATTCGCAGTTAGCATCGTCCCGAATTTTCATTTTTGCTAGCCAATACTTGGAGAAGTCATGGCCAGCCATCAAGCGATTCAGGAGCCGGACGTCCCTTCCTTTTAAATCTTTTCCCACGAACCATGGAATCGTGGAAAAATCTGGTTGTATGGAATAAAAAGTCTTTCCTTTTTCTAACGAGTAACGTTGATACCATTCTGTAGTTTGTTCGGCAAGAGACTTCTTTAAAAAGTTGAATCCGTCAGCCAGCATGTACATATTGTTAATCACCTGATTCGACTGGAGACCATGCTTTGCTAATGCATCAGCCACTTCGTTTCCTCCAATCGATACGTGGCTTGGTATCCATTGGATGGTGATTCGGTTTTTTGAGCAACTTCGGAGGATTTTTACAAAAATGCTTTCGACTTCCCTGGATTCTAGTGCATCGAGAAGCATCATGCAAGATGCTTGCGAGTCGGTGTAGATGACGGATCCTTCGAGACACTGCTGTTCAATTAATTCCGTTGCCTTTAGAATAGCGATCAACTCTGCAGAGGTAATGCTGGTTTCCTTCTCGAGACGTTGAGATAACCGCGTTCTTGTTTGTTCAACAAAGACTCCAACACCGCAGACGTTTCTATCCTTTGAGGCATCCGTGAAAATACGACCACGACCTCGATATCTTCCATTCATAACGAAGAGTGCCAGTTGTTTCAGCCTCATGGGGTTTGAGTTTTGTTTTGAACCCGATAATCCTTCCAAAGTAGGGAAAATTTCTACACCATGCACATTTTCGAAGCGTTCGGTCGATTGGATACAGTCAAATACTTCTTTATTCGTCCAGTAAATCCTTTCCTGGTAGGTGTACTGGTGCCATTTACTTACATCAACTGGTAGTTCGATTGTTTTCAGTTGACGAGCGATTAAATTGTTTCTTGACATGTGTCGACATATTTCCTTCGAAGCAATATATGCGTGCCTAAGATCAACGGGCTCTTGACCGCTTAGAGCGACTAGCACGTTTCTCGGTGTGCTCCTTGTAGCTCCCGTGACCTTTCTAAGACATTGGTTATTCACCACTGCTAGAATATTTTGATTGCTTTTGCAGGAGTTGTTGTATACTGAGCTACCGTAGTCCATTATGCTCCGGAAGAGTCCCCTGTGTATTTTAATCATCGATTCCGGATGGGCGCCGTGTTTTACCCCATTGAGTACCTTGATCATGTTTAAGCGGTCTTGTACTTTCGACCGCAGTTCTTTTATGTGTATTCCAAAACTAAGGTAGCGATCAAAAATTATGCCCAGGTACTTGTGACATCTTACCGATTCCAACAAAGTACCATTGAGATGTACACTTAGCTGTTTGTTGCCGTGTTGGAACAGAATTGTTTTCGTTTTTTCTGGGTTAATAGAGAAGTTTAGTGTTCTGGCAGTTTCTGCAAAATTGGCTAAATATGCTTCTCCGATTTCGTTGAGAGTTTGCAAATGCTTTGCCCGAATAAGAATCCCGAAGTCATTGGCACATTGAACGAGCATCACATCTGGATGTACGATTCTGTGTAAGTTAATTGTATAGACGTTAAACAGGGTTGGTGACAAGACATCCCCCTGTGGAAGACCGTTATTGATTGTCCTTGATAGCGTCTTGTATCTCATATGAAAATTTATTGTCCTGTTTCTCAGGAACGACATAACCCAACGAAGCACTTCATGTGGAACTTTTATATGTTTTAAAATTTCTTCCAATTTTTCCACCTTGATCGCGTTGAAAGCGTTTGACAGATCGACACATATCATGGCCGTTGTGAATTTGTCTCGCTTGCTTTGTTTCAGCCAGTTAAGGACAAACGATACGCAGGTATTTGTTGAGGAGTTTTTGCGAAAACCAAAAGAGGTTTCTGGCAGTATTTTGTTAACGTCAAGAAAGTCCTGCAGACGTTCCAATACTGCTGTGTTAGCTATCTTGGTTAGGGTGGGTACTAATGAGATTGGACGTTTACCTGCAGCGGTGCTCTGGTCACGACCGGGTTTGGCAATTACTTTTATTACCTTCAAGCTCTCTTCTAGGGCTCCCCTCATCCACATGTCGTTGATCAAGGATATTATCTTTTCAGTTACCACGGGTTTGAAATGAGCCAGTAGCTCATAAGAAAGGTGGTCTTCACCAGGAGCTGATGTCTTCTTTTTGGAAGCTAGAATTCTGTGCCACGACTCCTTAACAAGCAAGCCATTTGTAATTAAATTAAGTGGTTCTTCATACGGTTGTGGGTCGTGTGATCCGAAGTGTGTGTCCAGAAACGCCTCAGCCATAGCTTCGTCATCATGTAATAGACAATTTTCTTTTTTATAGAAACGTTTGCCGGTTAAACGTCCCACTTTCTGCCATAGTTCTTTCGAACTAGTGAAAGGGTTAAACTCATTGGAGAACTCTTCGAATTTTTTGCGTATCTCATCTCTTTTCCTCTTTTGAAAAATGGCTGCCTTTCGTTTGAAATCTAAGAGGTTATCTACTGTAGAGATCTGATTGAATTTTTTTCTTGCCTCAGATTTGTCCTTCCATGCCTTGTCTACAATGTCGGACCACCAGAACTTTGGGGTGTTTTTGCATTTCATTTTGCTTGACTTGTGTATGCTATTCATTTTGGACGAAAGTTCAGAAAAGTTGTCGAAGTCGTAGTGTTCTAATGCAGCCACTTCTTGGCGAATAAGTTTTTTGTTGTAGAAGTGTTTATTGTTGAAATTTGAATTATTTTTCCACGAAATTTCCAGACACATATGGTGACTTCCAATACCATAATCCAAAACCCTCCAATGTACCGTATCTATCAAACTCGCTGAACACAGAGTAACATCATGGCGATATGAGGCCTTGCTCCTCAGGCCAAATAAACGCAAAATACAACAACAACAACAACAGAGTAACATCAATAGCAGTAGATCGCTGGTTCAGTTGTAAAGGGATGTATGTCTTGCTACCGTTGTTGACTACCAATAAATTACTGTTATTTATTGCTTCAACGAGTTTCTCTCCTCTTGCATCACATATATCATCTCCCCAGTCTGTGTGGTGAGCATTGAAATCACCACCAAGAATGATTTTTGTATTTTGCGTCAGATTTGTGAAAATAGCTTGGACGTCGGTTTCGAAATCATTTATGTTGATCGATGGGCTAACATAGACCGAACAAAGTATTAAATCCAACTGCGTGATTCGAATACTAACTGTTTGTGTTAACGCAGAAAGGTGTTGGGGTGTTGGTAATCTCTGATAGCTTAGAGTGTTTTGAAGTAAAATGCCCGCTCCTCCGTAATTGTCGTTTCGAGAATGCGGTACAAAGTGGTAATTGGGAAAGTTGTATTTATTGGTGTTTTCAAAGTTTTCGTTAGTCCATGTCTCTGACAGTAAGGCAGCAGTAAAACCATCTCCAGACAAAATTCTTTGAATTTCTGCTTTGTTTGTTACGAAACTTTGCACATTTGCTTGAAGAATTTTGAAATCAGTTTTTTGAGCCATTTTTGTTTCGGACAATTTTTATTTGTAATAGTTTTTATATGGAGAGAGTTAACGCAATCGAGAGTCAATAAAAGTTAATTTTTGTTCAAAACAACTGAATTTGCTAGGTTGAAATGTTTCTTTGTGCAATCTTTAAATAATGTTTTGACCTCT
>NC_073692.1:360063647-360080647 GCF_029784155.1 Uranotaenia lowii
TCTTGTGGTCCCAAAAGATGTATAAATTCGGAATAGAAAGACATCATCCTTTCCTGGTAATTACGATCTAAATTTAATTGTGCTTGTCTTACCGCATTTTCCCATTTTTCCTCTACTTGGACCTTCCGTGGGTTGTTGAGTGCTGCACCACGGCTGCTTCCGGGTACTGGCGCAATTATTTCTTCTCGTTCCTCGAAAGTAGATCTGGCTTCTGGCTTAGAGCGAGAATCTTCCATTCTGGCCCTTTTAAAAATTTTATTTATTTGCTTCGGTTGATCCTTGTGTAGTTTTACGGCTGGCTGAATTTCCTGGCGCTCTTCGTTGGTTTTGATCCAAGCTTCTCTCATGGCGTCTTTCCTGGCAAAGTTTCCTCGCGTCACCTTGGCGAAACTTTCCATCGGTGTAGGGAACTCTTCCGCGTTCATAAGTGGTGCAAAAGGATTACGATACGATGTGGATACCTGTTCCTTGGCCTCTGTGTATGTCCAGTTTCGCTTCGACATGAGAACCTTTATGTCTTGCTGCCTTTTCCTTTCAGGGCAGTTGTTATCCAGAGATGTATGTTCGTTGCTTCGACAATGAGCGCACTTTTGAAGTTTCTGACAATTAATAAACTGTTCTTCCTCCTCGTGGCGTTCCGAACAAATTTCACAACGTTTTGCTCCTTTGCAATTGGTCGTTTTGTGCCCGAATCGAAGACATTTGCCGCACAAGATGATTGATGGGGTGAATGGTCGGATTTTGGCGGAGCAACAAAAGAGTTTCACAGTCTCCGGTAATTGCTGTGATCTGAAGGTGATACGCACGCGGTTAATAGGTTCTTTCTCCTTACCTCTGAACATCCTGTTGATACTTAGGATTGGGACATCACACTCTATGTCACCCTTGATTTCTTCCAGGTCAATGTCGGTCGGGATTCCTGCTATTACACCTGTTATACAAATCAGGTGTCTGGGGATATAAGCCTTATATCCCAATCCATCCTTTTTGATCTGCTCAATCAGTTTATTCGCTTTCACGTAGCTGCTCAAAAAAACGATTATCTTCCTTTGACTAACATATTTCATGTCAGTAATAAAATTTTTGAAGCTTTCCATTTTTTTGAGTGTACATCCGAGAGCAAATTTATTTAATTTTCCGGAAGCTTTGTCGGCGGGTTCAAAATAGACGCGGTAAGGTGCGGAGTCAGTAGCGGTATAAAAAATCTCCTCATATTCTGTTTCTTTCGGCTGTTGTTCATGGCTGTTTCCTGGGCTCCTGCTTGTTCCTGGCGGATCAGGGGGATCCTGTCCACCCTCCATCGTTTGTGATAACCTCACTTTTCACTAGCGTCCTATCGCCTTTCTTTTTCGGTTCACGATCTTCTATTTGATTTTTCCGGGATCAAATAATGGTAAAACACTTTAAAAACTTTATCGACACTGATTTTTTCACGATACTTCCGAATAAAAACGTATTTCCGGCTAAAATCGATTTTCAAAATTCAAATTTTTCACGCGTAGAAAAAAAACATCCGATGCGCGTACACGCTAAAACTTGAATCCGTTTATGAACTTTGTGAAGAAAATAAATTTACTCTGTTTTAAATTGTTGTTGTTGCGGTTCAAAGGTGCCAGGTATCCTGGTTTGTCAGGATTTGTCCTGATTTTCGAAAGACCGTCCTGATTTCTAGCGTAACATTTAAAAAGGGCGAAACTAGCAGTTAGCTAGAAACGAGAAAAACGCGTTTGAAAATTCGAAACACCTATTCAAATCCTATTTATAAAATCGACCACTTTTTGTTCAACAAAATCAAAAAATGTGCATCATATTCACTTATTGTTGGATGGTTATCAAGAACTTTAACTTTTTTCACGTAATTTCAGAGATTTTCGAGTTTCGCCCTATTATTGTTTTTGATTTCAGTTACGCCTGCAAGTTTCGCCCAATTGATCGGCCGTTTTTGTTTTGGTTTTGAAGTTACGCCCATTCATCCTACACGCAAAAACTAATTAGGCCGTTTTGTCACACACGGTCAACTCAGTTACGCCTTTTGGCTCTACACGGAAAAATTGAGTTATGCATAAAATGTATTGCAATTACACTTTCATTTTGTCTAATCCGTTGTTGTTCAAAATTTGTATAACTCCGATTCAAATCTGAGTTGTTTTAGGTAGTCAATATGCAGATGTGAACTAAAATTCGATTATTCATCTCTGTATAAAATGTTGCTGTTGTTGGAATCCATTCAAAGGGATGTCTAAGTGAAAAAAAGAAAAAAATATTTTAACTTTTGGATGGTTATGGAGGAACTATCCAACCATTTTTTCTTAAAAGGGACTGTAAATTGATAACAAGTCAATTTTTTTTAGTTTTGTTAGCTGAATATGTAGCTTCCCTTCGTCTAAGCTTCGGAAACTGGTGAGTAGATCTATAATTTCTTCGAACTGTTTAATTTTCTTTATTATTTTCATGTAGTGCTCAGATATTATTGATTTGGAAGAAGAAAAATTTACCCCGGAGCTGTTCCATATGCATCCGAATACAAGAAAGGAAGTGCAAGATAAGGTTATCCCGTTTTACTTGAGCTGCCGCTAGACGTCGGCTGCTTCCGTTGATTCAGTGAGATAAATCAAATGTTGAAGGCAATAATTGAATTATTCGAAACTATCTGCTATATTTTTAGTACATCCGCTGGGAGAACCTGGGTGTTCAACGACATTGGAAAATATGCGACGGTCCGAAGTCGCAGGAACCGGTGCTGGAAAAAGTGGACGGCCGAAACCGTACAGTAAAATGGTGGTTCGAGTCGAACTCTACAATCTCGAAGAATACATCCAGGAGGAGCTGTTCAAAAAAAGAGTCAACAACAATGAAATCCGCTGACAGCAGAAGCTTTTAGGACAGGAAAAGAGGATTTCAATCGAAATTTTCCAAAAGGTAATTATTATGCTTTTATTTATATAGATTCTCCTCATTTTTTTTTTTTAACTTTAGCACGATCGTTTGAAAGTGCGAACCTGGACCATGAGATAGTGGATCTGACTGGAAAAATTCTCGGAGCCTATCCGGTTGAACCTTCGGTAGATTGCATCAAAAAGTTCTACCAAAAGCTTGAGGGAACAGCCGTTTCATTCTAAAAGGTATCTCAAGAAACTTAAGTGGATAATTTTGATTTCCAATAAGACAAAATTTAAGATTACAGTGTAACAAAATTTTAGAGTTTTTGTTAAAATTTCAATTCAAATAGTGCTGTTTTTTTTTAAATAATTAGTTCGTTACAATTCTAACTAATTTGCGTGCTTTAAGAAAAATTTAATTAAATTCTCTTTACAGATTCTTCGTTCCCCTATGAGATGGGCAGCATAGACGTGAATCAGTACCGGATGTCGATGTTCCATGTTGGTTGAGCCGTGATAGGTATTAATTTTGCAACCGAAGTAAAATTAAAAATAAATAAAAACAATATTCCGATATCTTGCCGGTGTCAGTGATGACCATGCAGTCATAAATAGTCAATAAAGATTTGAATGCGACGCAAATAAATTTATTTTTTTGTTTTTTTGACGAAATTTTATTTATTTTTACTTTTCTGAAGAGATCTTGAAAATGCATGGGCATCCCCATGTCAAAATATACAGAATTGACTAACTGGCTGAAAGCTTTCGAATGTGTAAAAGCTTTTTGCTCACGCTCTGTGTAAAGCGCCCAAACATAAAACTAAGTGGAGACACTTTTCTCGAATCTGTATCGATTTTTATACAGAACAGAGTAACTTTGTTTACCGTGTACACGAATAGAAAAATTCACTCCATTTTGAATAGGCGTAACTTCACGTTCCAACGAAAATGCATCAACAGGAAGTTTCGCCCAATTGAATTTTATCAATTTTTTGAAAGTTTTCAGTAATTTTAAGATCAAACCGCGTTTGATAGGTAAAGTGCAACCGCGTGCATTCGGAATGACTGTTAACTCGATTTGTTTACATTTGGCAGTTTCGCCCTTTTGAAATGTTACGCTAGATTTTTCAAAAACTCCAATTGTCTTGATTTTTGAAAATTGGTTTATAAAATATCCTGAGTTTCACTAGTTGAACTATCAGAAAATCGATCAAATCTGTAATAAAATATTTAAACCCATATAACCGATGGTTATTTTCGGTTTTGATGATATTAAAATCGTGCTTTTCGATACGAACCACTGGTCAGCCAAAAAGCTGCGTACTTCTGTTACATAAATCAAGGCGTTTACAGCATCTGTATTGCGCCTTTATTTATGCAATCTAAGAAGATTTCCATGAATCATATTTCAAGCTTCGTGTTGTTCTGATATTTGACGAAACCAGCTGGCATCCCTGTTGCGGTCTGACTAAGCAGAGATGCCAGGTGTCCTGATTTAACGGGATTTGTCCTGTTTTTCGAGAGACTGTCCTGATTTTTCAAAAACTCTTGAAATCTCCTGATTTTTAAAATATGGTCTGTAAAATGTCCTGAATTGTCTTAATTTTCAAAAAAGCATCAACATTACAATTAAATTTGAAGTTCAATGATGAGAACATCGAGAAAATCTGTTATGAAATAGTTTACCCCATTGCATCGATGATATTCTCTGTATCAGATGTTAATTGAATTGATTTTTCGATACAAATTGTAGGCCAGTCGAGAAGCTGCTAACAAGTGTTGCATAAATAAAGGCGTCTACAGCACCTGTATTTCGCCTTAATTTATGCAATCTAAGGAAAGCTGCATATTATTTCCATAATATATTCACAACAGGTTTTGAACTGAATTCTCGAATCCAAACTCGAATTTTGAGTAATCCGATATCTGAACATGTTTCATCAAAAAAATAATCAATTAGTTTGAATTTAGATACAACAATAATTTTGTTTAGGTAGAAAAGCTTGTCTATGAAATCGGTTTTTTCGAAAAAAATCAATATAAAAAATTGTCTTCACAAAAACAAAAGAAGGTTCCAGTTTGAAGGTGCTTGCATAAGTAGAGGCGAAATATGTGTGGTATGCGTTACAAAAACACCTGAATTTATGCAGCCAAGTAGTATCTGACGGCATGCAACCTTTCCCGAATTTACAATTCACTGAATTCTGAATCTGAATTCTGAATCTGAATTGTGAATGTGAATTCTGAATCTGAATTCTGAATCTGAATTCTGAATCTGAATTCTGAATCTGAATTCTGAATCTGAATTCTGAATCTGAATTCTGAATCTGAATTCTGAATCTGAATTCTGAATCTGAATTCTGAATCTGAATTCTGAATCTGAATTCTGAATCTGAATTCTGAATCTGAATTCTGAATCTGAATTCTGAATCTGAATTCTGAATCTGAATTCTGAATCTGAATTCTGAATCTGAATTCTGAATCTGAATTCTGAATCTGAATTCTGAATCTGAATTCTGAATCTGAATTCTGAATCTGAATTCTGAATCTAAATTCTGAATCTGAATTCTGAATCTGAATTCTGAATCTGAATTCTGAATCTGAATTCTGAATCTGAATTCTGAATCTGAATTCTGAATCTGAATTCTGAATCTGAATTCTGAATCTGAATTCTGAATCTGAATTCTGAATCTGAATTCTGAATCTGAATTCTGAATCTGAATTCTGAATCTGAATTCTGAATCTGAATTCTGAATCTGAATTCTGAATCTGAATTCTGAATCTGAATTCTGAATCTGAATTCTGAATCTGAATTCTGAATCTGAATTCTGAATCTGAATTCTGAATCTGAATTCTGAATCTGAATTCTGAATCTGAATTCTGGATCTGAATTCTGGATCTGAATTCTGAATCTGAATTCTGAATCTGAATTCTGAATCTGAATTCTGAATCTGAATTCTGAATCTGAATTCTGAATCTGAATTCTGAATCTAAATTCTGAATCTGAATTCTGAATCTGAATTCTGAATCTGAATTCTGAATCTGAATTCTGAATCTGAATTCTGAATCTGAATTCTGAATCTGAATTCTGAATCTGAATTCTGAATCTGAATTCTGAATCTGAATTCTGAATCTGAATTCTGAATCTGAATTCTGAATCTGAATTCTGAATCTGAATTCTGAATCTGAATTCTGAATCTGAATTCTGAATCTGAATTCTGAATCTGAATTCTGAATCTGAATTCTGAATCTGAACTCTGAATCTGAATTCTGAATCTGAATTCTGAATCTGAATTCTGAATCTGAATTCTGAATCTGAATTCTGAATCTGAATTCTGAATCTGAATTCTGAATCTGAATTCTGAATCTGAATTCTGAATCTGAATTCTGAATCTGAATTCTGAATCTGAATTCTGAATCTGAATTCTGAATCTGAATTCTGAATCTGAATTCTGAATCTGAATTCTGAATCTGAATTCTGAATCTGAATTCTGAATCTGAATTCTGAATCTGAATTCTGAATCTGAATTCTGAATCTGAATTCTGAATCTGAATTCTGAATCTGAATTCTGAATCTGAATTCTGAATCTGAATTCTGAATCTGAATTCTGAATCTGAATTCTGAATCTGAATTCTGAATCTGAATTCTGAATCTGAATTCTTAATCTGAATTCTGAATCTGAATTCTGAATCTGAATTCTGAATCTGAATTCTGAATCTGAATTCTGAATCTGAATTCTGAATCTGAATTCTGAATCTGAATTCTGAATCTGAATTCTGAATCTGAATTCTGAATCTGAATTCTGAATCTGAATTCTGAATCTGAATTCTGAATCTGAATTCTGAATCTGAATTCTGAATCTGAATTCTGAATCTGAATTCTGAATCTGAATTCTGAATCTGAATTCTGAATCTGAATTCTGAATCTGAATTCTGAATCTGAATTCTGAATCTGAATTCTGAATTCTGAATCTGAATCTGAATTCTGAATTCGGAATCTGAATTCTGAATTCTGAATCTGAATTCAGAATTCAGATTCAGAATTCAGAATTCTGAATTCTGAATCTGAATCTGAATTCTGAATTCTGAATTCTGAATCTGAATTCTGAATCTGAATTCTGAATTCTGAATCTGAATTCTGAATCTGAATTCTGAATTCTGAATCTGAATTCTGAATTCTGAATTCTGAATTCTGAATTCTGAATTCTGAATTCTGAATCTGAATCTGAAATCTGAATCTGAATTCTGAATCTGAATTCTGAATCTGAATTCTGAATCTGAATTCTGAATCTGAATTCTGAATCTGAATTCTGAATCTGAATTCTGAATCTGAATTCTGAATCTGAATTCTGAATCAGAATTCTGAATCTGAATTCTGAATCTGAATTCTGAATCTGAATTCTGAATCTGAGTTCTGAATCTGAATTCTGAATCTGAATTCTGAATCTGAATTCTGAATCTGAATTCTGAATCTGAATTCTGAATCTGAATTCTGAATCTGAATTCTGAATCTGAATTCTGAATCTGAATTCTGAATCTGAATTCTGAATCTGAATTCTGAATCTGAATTCTGAATCTGAATTCTGAATCTGAATTCTGAATCTGAATTCTGAATCTGAATTCTGAATCTGAATTCTGAATCTGAATTCTGAATCTGAATTCTGAATCTGAATTCTGAATCTGAATTCTGAATCTGAATTCTGAATCTGAATTCTGAATCTGAATTCTGAATCTGAATTCTGAATCTGAATTCTTGTAAATTTATTTTTCGGCATATCGGTGAAAAGTAGTTATGAAATTGATAAAGGTGGATAGAGAAGTGAGAAGAAAATTTACAGATGTTGAAAAGAGCGAAAGAGCATTTTTGCGAGGAAACTTATTAACGTACACCATACTTTACCCTGCAACATTCCATTATTTAGGAGAAGTAGTACCGGGATAGAGGTGGCACTACCTTAACCTATATAATGAAATCTGGTTGGTCCGAAGTCTACATGTGGTGAACACGTATACTCCGGACGGGCAAAATATGGCGTACGTTAAGCTCCAGAAAGCTTCCCTATTGCGCGCAATGGTTCTATCGATGCGCTAGCCGTGTTGATATTTCGTTATTAAAAGATTTCGGACGGCGAATAAAAAAGCGTCTTGTCTGGTGAAGAGCGGAAATCCAAAGAGACCGATTTTTATTTTTCTTTTTCGTACGTCAATTTCATTTGACGTTTTCGTTGACGTTCATCGAGATGGATTCTCCAATGTTTATTACACGCTGATTTTTTTAACTCAAATTCGAGGTGGATTCTACAGTTCTTCCTCCTTTAGAACGTTTATAATATAAATGTTAAATTACAAATTACGAACAGATTATTTTATATCTGATTAGAATCCATTAAATTTAGAACTTTATATGTATCGATTTTAACTAATAATAAAGATATTGATTTGATTTCTTTTCTCGTTTACATCTTTTTGATCTTCTTAAACCACTAGTAACATTTTCTGCAACCATCTTCTTCTGGGATGATGAAATAGAAATTCCCTCGACTGTTTCCTCGGACTCAGCGTTGTTATCTGGCCTACTTCGACAGCCAAATATGAAAGAATCCGCGGGGAATCCATAAAAGTCACCAGATGAATCGAGAACATCCTGATTTTCGAAAGTCTCTTGCGAGACAAAAACACTTTCGTTGCTTTGCTCTGGTAAACTATCGTCTCGTTCCAAAGAATCATCCTCACGCCTGCGCTTGGAAGACCGAACTTCTGGGCAAAGATCAGAGACGATTACCGCCCTTGTTCGCCTTCGATCCTTTTCTGCGATACGAAGTTGTTGCCTGTGTGCCAGGACCAATCTGCCGTTCAGAGAAACCTGAAAAACGTTGGATGAAACTTTTTTAATAAATTTTGCTATTATCCAACGTTTTATGTCAGTGGTTTTAGGGTTTTTATAATAAACAGGATCCCCAGCCTTAACGTTAATGAATGGGTCATTTAATAATGAATTAGTACGTATGTTATGGTCTTCACCTTTTAATGGTTGCGTCAAAAGAGTTTTAGAATCGTTTTTAGGATTCAATAAGTCAATTAGTGTTTTTGGTTTATAGTTAAGAATGTTTTCTGAAGGAAAGTGACCTGATTTGAGACAAGTGTTTCTATAATTGAAGAGAAAATACTGAACTTTCTCTTCAATGTCCAATTTTTGAATATTTTGATCCAGCATAAACTTTTTGAAAACCTCTTTCACTAAACGAACCAATCTTTCCGCCTGACCGTTACTTTGTGGATTATAAGGGGGACTTTTAAGGACTTGTATGCCCTGTTTTTCCAGAAATTCTACAAAATACTGTGAATTAAACGGTGGACCTCCATCCGTGACAACTACATCAGGTAACCCAAACCTGGCAAAAACTGCCATAAATTTGTGTAAAACTTTTTTACAATCTGTTCCAAAACGCATGTATTCTAGCTCTAGCCATTTCGAATAACTGTCTATAATTACAAGGAACACTTTCTGCTGAAAATGGAAAAAATCCACATGGATTCTACTAAATGGACGATTAACCGGAATCCAACTGTTGCTTGTTTTTGGGCGATGGACAATAACCATTTGATTGCAAATTAGACATGATTTCACAAAATTTTCAATATCCTGATTCAATCCAAACCAATAAACACTCCGGCGGGCTAGTTGTTTAATTTTGACAATTCCAATATGATTTTGATGTAATATTTCCAAAACTTTTCTTTGTAATGACGAAGGAATGATAACTCTTTCTTGAAACAAAATACAACCGTTGACCTCTTCTAAATCCTGGTAATGAGCATAAATATCTCTAAAGTCTCGCTCTATTTTTGTGGGCCATCCATTTGATATGTAACGTTTCAATTTCTGTAGAAAGGTATCATTTTCTGTTTCTTTGGAAATAATTTTATAATTTATAGGAAAACTGGACGAAAAATTCAGGCTTTTTATAAATTCACGTTGTAGTGATTTAGGAACTTCTTGTTGGAGTGGAAAACGAGAACAAAAATCGGCGTTCCCCATTCTGGTTGACGGCCTGTAAACAATGTCAAAATCGTAAATACTCAATTCCATAACATAACGCTGTAGTCTAGTTACGAACATTGCGTTTTTACCTTCTCGTCCAAAAATTCCAATTAGGGGTTTATGATCAGTGTAAACTGTAAATTTTTTTCCATAAAGAAACTTATGAAATTTTTTTATTGTCGTAACAACAGCCAAGGCCTCTAAGTGCAATATGGGATATGATTGCTGTGCTTTATTTAATGTAAATGAAGTGAATGCAATAGGTTTTTCAACACCGTTTATTGCATGTGCAATCACTCCACCAATACCATAATTGCATGCGTCCGAAACTACAACAATTGGTTTGTCTGGATCGAAAAATTCTAAAAGATTTGAGTTTAATAGATAGTTTTTGCTGTTAACAAAAGCTCTTTCACAATCATCATTCCATTGAAAGTGGACATTTTTCTTTAATAAATTATACAAACAACTCAATTTGGTGGACAAATGTGGAATAAATTTACCATAGAAATTCAGCAAACCCAAAAACGACTTCAGTTCCGTTATGTTTCTTGGAGACTTGGCTTCTCTTATAGTTTCAATTTTCTGAGGACACGGTTTTAGACCATCCTGAGTCAAAATATGGCCAAGAAAAGGTAAAGACGAAACAAAAAACTTGCATTTTTTAAAGTTTACCTTAACATTTGCTTTAGTTAATCTCTCTAAAACAATATAAAGCTTCTTTTTACAGTCTTCGAAATCTACTCCTGCTATTAAAACGTCATCCAAATAGCAAAATACCATCGATAAATTTTTCAAAATTTGGTCCATTATTTTCTGGAAAATAGAGGCAGATGATGATGCCCCCTGAGGCAAACGATTGTAACAAAAAAGTCCTTTAATTGTATTAATTGTCATGAATTTCCTAGATTTCTTTGTCAGTAAAAGTTGCGTATATGCTCCTGCAAGATCCAACGAGCAAAACACCTTAGCTCCAGCCAAAGAAGCGAACAAATCTTGCGCTACTGGGAGTGGGTATGTATTAGGTATAATTAATTTATTAACAGCTACTTTACAATCAATGACCAAACGGATGTCATTATCTTTTTTCATCACCGCAATAACAGGAGAAGCCCACTCACTGACTTCAACTGGTGTGATAACTCCTTCTTTTTCAAGAAAATCCAGGTGATCAATTACCTTTTGTCTCAAACGCAACGGAACCCCATATGCTTTTTTGAATATTGGTCTATCTTCCTTCAGAAACAACTCTGCTTTGTAACCAACTATAGGATCAGAAAAGGTTTTGTTAAATATATGTTGAAACTTACACTTGATATCTTCCACCACCTCATCAAGCCTATTGGTAGATATCTGGTTGACTGAAGACAAAGAAAAAGTGGTTCTCCAACCTGAGAAGAAAGCATCCAGCCATTTGCGGCCAAAAAGAGGAGTAATTCTGCGTAAGTTTGAATTATTTCTCAACACCACCAGCTCTAAGTATTTTTTTCCAAGACCTTTCATGAAGACTTCCACCTTTACCATACCTAAAACTTCAAGTTTGGTACCATCAACAACGACTAGATGGTTTTTGTATGGCGAAAGGTACAAATGATTCAAATTACTCTTGAAATCGTTCTCATCCATTACCGACACAGCCGAACCGCTATCGATCTCCATGCGGAAAAAACGACCTTCAATCAGTACCTCCACCATGCAAGGTTTACTAATATGATTTATGGTAGAAATCTGCATACAGGTTTCCTCATCCGACTCTGATTCACTGGTTTTTACTTCCTCTCGTAGCTTTTTGAAATAATCCGTGCTGCTCGACGTTCGGGCAACTGGGCTCGATACAAAGTTGACGCGTAAATTTCTTTTTTTATTTCTTAATTCAAAACAATACTTCTTAGTATGTCCAGTTTTGTTGCAATAAGTACAATAAAACGACCGTCGACCACCGGAAACCGAACGACTTCTGCTTCGACTGCGACTGTTGCGGAAATTACGATATCTATTTTCAGGTATTCTAACATCGCGATTTCTCGATCGGTGCTCAGATTTAAAAACGTTTCTTTCTTTGGTATCGACGTTAGCTACAACTGTTAATCGCCGGTCATTTATCTCACGAGCTCTAATTCCTGCACTTTCAGTATTGACAATAATTTTTTCCACTCTCGCTAGAGTTAAATCTTCAAGTTCTAACAGTTTTTGTTGAACATCTTTGTCAAAAACTCCCATAACCAATTTATCCCGAATCGCGGTGTCTTTAAAATCCCCAAAAGCACAACTTTCCGCTTGCAGCTTCACATTCAGGATGAAGTCCTCCGCCTTCTGACTTTCCTCTTGAGCCATATTGTAAAATTTGTATCTTTGGAACATATCAGTTTCAACTCTATCGAAACGTCTTTTTAATGAGGTTATGATGTCTTCGTAGGTTTGATTTGATAAATCCTGACCTGGATGAAGCAATTTTAATTCGCTATAAGTTTCTTGCCCACACATTGCCAAAAAATAAGTTTTGCGATCAACTTCCGCAATTTTATTACAACGAAAAACCCATTCCATTTGTTCAACATATTGCGCGAACGAAATGGAATTGGGAATGAAAGGGTCAATGTTGCCAATGAGTGGCATTTTGGCAAAAAAAAATCAATACAACAATGCAAAAGTACTTGAAAAACAATCCAATTGTTTTTACGCAAAATTTAATGGAATTCACACTTCGAAACAAAAGAAAAATTAAAAAAACGTACCTTTGTTTGATGAAGCCCAGCCAAAATCCGACCGAGGCTAACCCAAGCAAACTTATCCGGCAAAAAAAACCAAGTCCAAAGGCACAACAGCAACCTCCACAGCACAGCAACAGCGGTAATTCGACGATGGCCCAACTCGCAGCAACAACAGCAACAGCAGATGATTTTTTGTTCCGCCCGGAAGAAAAAGCACGCACCGGTAATAAGCTTTACCGGAAGTCACGCACGACAACCACAAACAGACCGTGGCTCGGCTTTTTGTTTGTTCTACCGTGAAAAAACCACGTGTTTTGTGAAAATGTCTTTCACGGGAATAAAAAAAACGGGAAAAGGTTAGGCAAAATTCACCACGGCAAAACACTGCCGGAACCGCCTTCGATTACCACTTAGAACAACAAAATTCACTTTTAAATAAAAACTTAGAGGAATTTTCCTCGTCGCCACTAAAAGATTTCGGACGGCGAATAAAAAAGCGTCTTGTCTGGTGAAGAGCGGAAATCCAAAGAGACCGATTTTTATTTTTCTTTTTCGTACGTCAATTTCATTTGACGTTTTCGTTGACGTTCATCGAGATGGATTCTCCAATGTTTATTACACGCTGATTTTTTTAACTCAAATTCGAGGTGGATTCTACAGTTATCACGGCATGAATGCACTGTATGAGTGCTAATCATTAGGGTCAACGGTCCAATTTGGCTAAGCCCGAATTATTTTGAACCATTGATTTGATTTGATTTTTAAAGCCTAATGATTAGCACTCATACAGTGCATTCATGCCGTGATAACGAAATATCAACACGGCTAGCGCATCGATAGAACCATTGCGCGCAATAGGGAAGCTTTCTGGAGCTTAACGTACGCCATATTTTGCCCGTCCGGAGTATACGTGTTCACCACATGTAGACTTCGGACCAACCAGATTTCATTGTATAGGTTAAGGTAGTGCCACCTCTATCCCGGTACTACTTCTCCTAAATAATGAAATGTTGCAGGGTAAAGTATGGTGTACGTTAATAAATTTCCTCGCAAAAATGCTCTTTCGCTCTTTTCAACATCTGTAAATTTTCTTCTCACTTCTCTATCCACCTTTATCAATTTCATAACTACTTTTCACCGATATGCCGAAAAATAAATTTACAAAAATTAATTAACGGTGGTTATAACTTATCTTAAGAATCTGAATTCTGAATCTGAATTCTGAATCTGAATTCTGAATCTGAATTCTGAGTCTGAATTCTGAATCTGAATTCTGAATCTGAATTCTGAATCTGAATTCTGAATCTGAATTCTGAATCTGAATTCTGAATCTGAATTCTGAATCTGAATTCTGAATCTGAATTCTGAATCTGAATTCTGAATCTGAATTCTGAATCTGAATTCTGAATCTGAATTCTGAATCTGAATTCTGAATCTGAATTCTGAATCTGAATTCTGAATCTGAATTCTGAATCTGAATTCTGAATCTGAATTCTGAATCTGAATTCTGAATCTGAATTCTGAATCTGAATTATGTTGTGACCGTGGGTAAATGGACAGAATCGGTGGAGATTTCGCGGATCGAAGTAAAAGAATCGGACTACTCTTAAACACGTTTTTATTCCGATAGCTTTACACAACAACTGAATTGGCGGTAAGCAAGATGCAATCTTGTACCGAGGTAGCATCAAGTATGATGTAGCAAGATACATTCAAGGTAAGGTATATCAACTCTCCCTCTCGTAAAAAAGAAGTTATACAATGCAAAAATTTATAAATTTAACTTTTGGGGAGGTTTGATTGTTCTTCCGGAACGCCGTAACGGGATACTTTCACGTCGAACCACCGGTGTTCCACCGGCAGGGCTGCACGTCTTGGAAGTGTCGTCAACAACGACCTCGGTCGCTGGTTCTGGTATACTTCCAATATCCGTTGGATCAGGAATCTTCGGTCGATTGTCGACGGAAGTGCCGACATCAGGAGCAGGATTCGATGGAATAGTTGTCACGGGATTTGGTAATGCTCGTTGATAGCTTGTACTCGGTTGGTTGGTGTTCAACGGCAGATGTTCACCTACGCCGCAGATGTGATCAACATGTCTCTCCCATATTCTTCCATCGTCGAGTCGGGCAGTGTAACGTAATTTTCCCAACTTAGAAACAACTCTTCCGAACTGCCACTTATTGTTCGACAGAAAATCTCGTACACGGACTCGGTCGCCATCTGCAAACTGTCGCACGACCAAATTCGGGCGATCTTCTTCGGAAGCTTTCGGTAGCATCAAATCGAGGCGAGAACGGATTTGACGACCGAACATCATCATCGACGGGGACTGACCAGTAGAGGGATGTAACATTTTTCGGTACGTCAGCAGGATATTCGCAAGTTCCAAGTTGATCTTCGACCTCGGACACTTGAGGGCCTTCAGTTTTTGCTTGAAGGTCTGTACATAGCGTTCTGCTTGCCCGTTGGTAGCAGGATGGTACGGGGCTCCCATCTTGTGCACGATGCCATTTCGTTTCAAAAACAGCTGGAAGGATTCGGCCGTAAATTGTACACCATGGTCGCTAACGAAGACCGAAGGGATTCCGAAAGTACTAAAGATCTCACGGCACATGTTTTCGGTACTCTCGGCAGTAATGGATCGACAAACTTTTATTTCGGGCCACTTGGTGTAGGAGTCCACCAGTATGAAGAAGTAAGTATCCATGAATGGACCGGCAAAGTCCGCATGAACCCGTTGGAAAGGTTCGGTGGCCGGCTCCCAGCAGTGCGGTTTGGCCTTCCAGGGATCTGGTCTGACAGATTGACATTCGGCGCAATTCGAGATCAATTCTTCGATTTGGCGGTCCATACCACTCCACCAACAATAACCTCTTGCCAGCGATTTCGTTCTAGTAACTCCGAAGTGTGTAGAGTGGAGTTCTTGTAACACTCGCTGTCGGAGAACATCCGGTATGTACACTCGAATGCCTCGGAGCAAGCAACCTTTTTGCAGCGAGAATTCTGTTTGGTCAACCCCGAATCTGTCTTTGGCATCAACAATTTTCCCGTATTTTAACCCTTGGATAAGTGTACTCACCGACTTATCATCAGCAGTTGCCTGGGAAAGTTCCGACGTGGTCAGTGGAAGAGTTTCGATCTGGTTCAGCTCAACGACATCGGACTCCTCGATATCGCTTTCAGGATCCGACCGCTTCACTGGCATTCTGGACAGCGCGTCTGCATTGGCATGGTCCACTGACTTGCGGAATCGTAGCTCGTACTTGAACGATTGTAGAAAGGTGGCATAGTGTTGCATTCTAAGCGCGGACATTACGGGAAGACCTTTGTTCTCGTTGAAGATCTTCGAAACAGCTTGATTGTCCGTCAGCAAGGTGAAGTTTCTACCGTAGATGTATTGGAAAAACTTCTTCACACCGAACACTATGGCGTAAGCTTCCTTGTCCACCTGCATGTAAGCCTGTTGAGTGCGATTCAACGTCTGCGATGCGAATTGTATCGGGCGTTCGCTGCCATCGGGGTAAATGTGGCTGAGTACCGCCCCGACGCCGTAAGGAGAAGCATCGGTTGCCAGCAGCAAAGGCAGATCCGGGGAGTAGTGTACGAGGCAGTTGTCTGCCTGCATTCTCTCCTTGACGATTCGGAAGGACTTTTCGCACTCCTTGGTCCATTTGAAGTCAACTTCCTTTTTCAGTAGATTGTTGAGCGGGTATAGCACTGTGCTCAAATTTTCGAAGAAACGCCCGTAGTAATTAATTAGGCCGACGAAGGATCGAACCTCATCCTTGTTCTTTGGCCGCGGCATATTTTGGATTGCTTCAACTTTTTGGGGAATTTTGTGAATACCTTTTCGATCGATGAGATACCCACAGTACTGGATGCAATCGGTGAAAAATTCGCACTTTTTTCGATTAACCCGAATGTTATGGTAGGCTAATCGTCGCAGAACTTCCTCAAGACGACTCAGGTGTACCGCATCGGTAGAACCTGTTACTTTAATGTCGTCGAGAAAAACGCTTACTCCTTCGATGCCTTGCAAGATCGTTTCGATTTGGCGCTGCCAGATTGCCGGAGCTGATGATATGCCGTACATCAGTCGATTCGGACGATAAAGTCCGCGGTGCGTGTTCAGAGTTAGAATTTCTCTGTCTTCGGGTGCAACCTCCATCTGCAGGTACGCCTGGACAAGATCAATTTTGGAAAATTTTGATCCTCCGGCGAGCGACGCAAACAGCTCATCTATCGTTGGCAGCGGGTGCTGGTCCACTTTTAATTGAGGATTCACTGTTTGTTTATAATCACCACAAACACGTACGCGATTCTCCGATTTCTTCACAGGCACTATCGGAGTCGCCCAATTACTGT